>NC_138957.1:2017500-2122500 GCF_965226115.1 Aulonocara stuartgranti | reverse complement strand
TAACTGTTTTTGTACATAACTTCACATAATTTTAATTAGAAGTATGAGTAAAAACAAACATTTTGTAGCAAACAAGAATGAAAATATTTACTACCCAAACTCCTACATCCACTTTTTCTCCCTGAATTTTTTCTGAAGTGACCGTGAGCTGTCACATAGTTGAGGCTGAGGCTAAAGCTTCAAGACTGAAGCCGACTTTAGTGGACATGTAGACCGAGGGAACAGAGGTGATGAGGTAGTGCTGGGTAGGTAGGGCTGATGGCTGTGGATTTTTCAAAAACCAAGGTGCCTCTGGAAATCAAGATAAGGAAGTAAGTGAAGGTAAAATCCAGGACTGAATGGCAGAAGCTGGATGAAGCGGTGAGGAAAACTGTACTACAGTATTTTATGTATCGTCTGGAAACAGACTGAATGAGCAAGAACTAAATGTACATCAAATAAGAGATAGAGAGGCAAAGGCTTACAGTGTGCTGTCTGCTGTGAGTAAAGAAAGTGTGTTGAGATGGAAGGAGTTTGATGAGCTGATCAATAAAGAAAATGAGAGCGAAAGCAGGACAGATACGGCAAGTACAGAGGATCATTGTAAGTAAGTGTCACGGTACTGGGCCATGTGGCCCAGGGTTTAAGTTCTAACGCTTGTTTTTGTATCCACATGTGTAGTTTAACACATCTAGTTGTTTTCTAGTTTGCAGTTTAGTCCTTGGTTTCTTAGTCCCTTTTGTCATCTCTCCCTGGTCCGTGTGTCTACCTGTCATGTTTCATGTCTCTGGTTAGGTTAAGTTCATGTTCTATCTCCATGTCTATGTCTCTGTGTTTCCTGTTTTATTTTGAAAGAGTATGGTGTTCTTTGTTTATTGTAGTTAGGGTTACTCTCCCCTGTATTGTCATTATGTTTCCTTCTAGTCAGCTGTGTTCTCATGTGTCTCCACTTCCCCAGATCACCTCATGTGTGCATTTAAGTCCTCAGTCTTCCTTTGTTCGTCGCTGCGTCGTCTGTTCTACTTCCCCCATGTTACGCCAAGATGAAGAGTGGAAGGCAAATGGTCTACATGATATACGTGTGGAGGAACTGAGAGGATGTCTGAGGAATAGTGAACTGGTAGCAATTTTCAAAACAAGGGTGATGAGCAGAGCTGTGGTAACTACAGGGGATAAAGTTGATGAGAAAGGAAGAAACTTTAGCAAAGAGTTGTTGAAGTTAGGTTAAGAAGAGACGCGACGACCCTTTGGAAGTTAACAGCTGTTTTGGCCATATCGAGCTCACTTACCATTGACTGACGCGCTATATATACATCTGACGTGCTGCAGTTTTGACACAGAGAGGAGATCAAACACAAGACATGCAGGAGGAATCAACATGGGAACAGAAAAATAGAAAAAGATGTAAAGTTAATAGAAATATGTGTGTGTTTGTGTTTGTGTGTGCGCGTGTGTGTGTGTGTGTCCTCACAGTGGACAGGCTGAGTGAACTCCTTCTGGGCTTCAGCATGGACACCCGCCTTTTGTGCCATCACAGCCACATGGAGGTGGTAGACTGTAGTAAGTCAGCGTTTCAGTCTCTCATTCATGATCATCTTAAGTTTGACTGAATTAATTATGGATTTATACATTAAGAAAAATAGTAACAACCTATAATGTGGCACTATCAGGCATTAGTTAGGTATTAGTAAGTGCTTTGGTCATCATTTGGAACACAACACTCCTATTTAGTATGTAATGTATGAATACAGATATAAATGTTCATTCTTGATTAATAAGCTCATAATGTGTTCATGGTAACATTTCTAAATACATAAATAACAAAGTATTTGGACGCCCATTCCTCTATATAATGATTAAGATGATTAAGATATGAGCTCATTGTTTGTGAGGTTAATAGAGGTTTTATAAATGCTGGTTTCATAGTGTAATTCATGGTTAATTAAGACAATTACTATTTGTTAATTGTGAAGTGAAGGTTATTTACGTCTCAGCTATTTTCCCAACAGAGACATGACGCAGACAACACAGAAAGAAGTACAGAACATACAGATGCAAACATAACACACCTGAGGTTTGCACAATAATGCAGGTTTGTAGGCGGGGTTTAAGAGGAAGATGCACCAAGGAGGTGGAGCCACAGGACAGCTCAACTTGAACATACAAAGATTTCTTCATTTAACATAAAACATGAACATTGTTTTTACAAAACAATAATAAATCTTTCACAGAGCTTCACAAATACGTGTATACAATATAAAGAAAGGGTCCATCATATTAAACTGGTAATGCAGGAAAATGTCTCTGGAATGTTTGAGACTTTGGAACTTCTTTAGATCGTTCCCGAGGTTCAGCTTTCGTCTGGTTTGTGGTCTGTTAGCTTTAGTGCAGCTGAATTAGACTAAATAGCGGTTTCACACAGGTGAACAGCTTAAATGAAAGAAGTAAGGACTCCACCTCCTCCTCATTCAGTGAGAACTCAGAGCAGCTCCGTGGGGCGAGGAGGAGATCAGGTTACGAGGTGGTTCTCCACCATGAAGGAGAATCCCAAATCAATGAGCGTTATCATGGAGCCTTGATTTCCCTAGCATGTTACTGCACTCAGTCAGTAAATACTGCTATTTAATGGCCACATAAATCTGAATTCTCAAAAAGGTGCATGAATTCATGGAAAGTGGGGGAGGGGCTGGTTGCAGTAAGGGATGTGATTGGGTGATTTGGTGTCAGTAATGAAAATGAACTGCTGTCAGTGCGATGTGCAGCGGGTCTTCATGCTGCTTACTGGACAGTATAATTACAACGACAAAGGAAAGAAAATATGTGGACACATCAGCCCACATGTGCACTGGGCCACCATCCAAATACTCGGTATGCCAGATTACCAGTCCAGGCCTGCTGGTAACTGCCTGAATTAACCATGAATTATAATCTGAAGTATTAAGAAAACCTTTAAAACACTCAGTCACTGATTTACACTAAATATACCATGGGCGCCTTATGAGTGAGCTTTTTAGTCTAGAATAAACAATTATATCCACATTTATAAATTACATACTAATGAAGAGTAATACTTTATAAATGATGAATTAAGCATACTTACCTTACTAATGCTTAATAGTGTGACATCATTATAAAGTGATACCAGAAAACTATGTTACAACAACAACTTAGAATTACATAAAAAAGCTTCTGTTTTTTTTTAAATAAAGGTTAAATTGCACATATCGCTCCAAGACAAGTACTGAGTGTGTTTTGTCTCTTCTCAGGTGACCAAGAGCTGTTGGTCAATGGAGCCCAGCATTTTATTGCAGCAAAGGTGAGGACAAAGAGTTGATGATGGGAAAGGGTTTGGAGGTGCAGTTATGGAACTGAACATGGTCTCAGATTTGGTTTGTGTTGCATATAGTAAAGTTAACGGGACCGATGAGTCATTTTGTCCAGAGACTTTTATTTTATCAGCAAAACTAGAGTTTAATTTTCATCTTTGACATCAATAATGTCAGTAAGAATTTAGCTTTCAATGTCAAATTCAAACTTTACTTGTGTTTAGTAATTTCATTAACTGCAAGTATATCTCTAATAATCATATTTTAATATCAGCACAGCAGGTCATGTATTGTATGACCTTCATTCTTTTATTTTCGAGCCACTATAGATATTTCGGTATAGTTTTTGATGAATACAAAAAGCTCTCCTGTATAATAAAGACAGGACAGAGTGACTCCAGTTCACACTGAAGTCACTGGACTCTTGTTTTAGGGGCGTCTGTGTGTCTGTCCTGATTTGTGGTGGTGGGGGACGTGAGTGGATGTTGCCTTGCAGTGTTGAATGGTGCCTGGGATACTTGTGTTGGTAGGTGCTCCTGGGTTGGGTGTGGGGTCTGGGGCATTGGTGCCTCGGGTCCCCTGGTTCCTTGTTAGTTCTGTCCCTGTGTGGGCGTGTCATGAGTGTAACCATCCAGGTCGAGCTGGATCTGTGCGGAAAATCTGAAATGTTTCTCTGAGTTGGTGAACTGTAATAACTTTGCTTCAACTGTTTTCACTCTCTGCTGTCTGTGGAAAACGTTTTTGCCTAATAAAGGAATGCACGAAGCGACAAGACAAGTCACCGCTAATGGTAAGTAACTTTTAAAGTATGTCTGTTTATTTAAAGTGCATTTAAAACAGAAGTCAGTAATAAGTATGCTGCTCGTGTCTGACAGGAGATCTGCCAAAGGCTGGTGAATCTCAGCGTTTATCTTCATGCACTCCAGGTAAGTCGGACTTAACCTGCCACAGCACTCCATACACCACACCACATGTTACAGACACTGTGTACGAGGTCACCTTCACCTTAGTTTTGTTAAGTTGATAAACTTTAAAGCTTGTCTGAATGCCAATGTTCTGACTACATGTACTTTTTGACTACGATAAAACTAACATGATTAATAACTACATTTTATAAAAGCATGTCTCTGAGGGGAATTAGTTGACATAACTTAACTCAGTATTTCCTGTTCACTTTTGTAATCCTCTTTAACTAAAATTCCTGAAAATTATGTTACAAACCTTTTAAAATGAAGGCAGGCAACTGCCACAACTGCACTGAGTGCTGCTAAATTTAGCAGCTTCAAGAAATATTGAAAATAATTCAAACAAACAAATGAAACAAACTAAAAACAAGGAGCCAGAGTCCAAAGCAAAGCCATGAAATGTTCAAGAACACAGTAAACAGTTCTGAAAGGTTCAGGGGGCCCAGAGGTCGACAGCACAACAGCCCTAAACAGTTCACGAGGCCGACTGTGCGAAAGGCAATGGCGGCAGCAGCGCAGGTGAAGGAGGTCTGGAGGCCGGCTGTGCGGCAGGACCAGACAGGCGACGGCAGGACCAGACAACGGCATGGAAGCCGCAGATGGTGGCGCGGCAAGCGATGAAGGCTGGATGGGCCCCTCGGACCCTCCAGCGGGAACAAGACTTACATTCTCTGAATCAACCGATTCAGACAGAATAAATCCTCTGAGTGAAAAACAGTCTTGCTCACAGTGAAAGAAATTGCAGAAGGTTGGGTTGGAATACTCGAGTGGAGAGGGCAATAAACATTCACTTTCTCCCATGAATGGGGTGTGCTCAGTCGTTCTGGAGTGGCGGCGTTGTGAACGCTGTTTACTCCGGGAAGGGGGTGGGTCGGGCCACGAACCCTCCAGCTGACCGGGCTGCAAATCCTCTGGCTCGTCATACAGGAGCGGTTCTCCAGAACCTCCAGCAGAAACAGTCTGCGGGGGCCATGTTCTGGTCGCGATCTTCTGTCATGTGAAGGCTGTGTGCAGGCAGTAGTGATGGCAAGGTGGACCCAAAAGCGCAGACTCAAAATAAAGATTTATTTCTACATGACACAACTGGCTACACTGGCTACACTGGAAACACTGGAAACACTGGAAACTAAACTGGCAGGCAGAAGGCCGGACCACACAGCATGGAGGGATGATAGATCACGACACTGACCCAGAAACACAGGGCTTGAATACACAGAGGGAGCAGTCAGGGAATGAGAGACAGGAGGGAAACACAGCTGGGACAAATCAGGGCTGACGAGACAGGGGAAGCAAAACCAGATACATTAACATCAGACAGGGACCTTCAAAGTAAAACAGGAAACATAACACAGAGACATGGACTTCTCAAGGGGACGCAGCAGACAGGGGAGACAGAGCAAGAAACACAGACAGAAACCAGAACATTAAGAAAGAAACCAAAAGACTAGAAACAATAAACAATAAGAATCAAAGTACAATAGTAAAAAAAACCTTCAAAACTCTGCGTCAACGACCCAGGTCTCCTAACACAGTACCTGCTTGGTAACATTCACATCAGGGTGTGTGGAGATTAGTTTGCACTTGTGTTTAGAAGTGCTTGTATGAGTGGGTGTGTTGTCTACAGCGCTTTGAGCACTCCGGGAGAGCGCTCTATAAGAATCAGTCCATTTACTGAAAACATTACTCTCAGGAGTGTCTCATCCAGTTATTGCTATAAAAAAGTGAAAAGAACAAAGGACAGTGTGACAGGATCCAGCCTCAGAAGTTTCTTCCTTGGGCAGTTTACCAGCTTGCAGACTGTCTTCAGAACGAATGCAGTGTCGTTCAGTCCCAGCAGACAGTTGTAGCAGTGCAGGTGTTGTCACGGTCAGTGGGAGCTGACGGTGTGTAGAGTGACCCAATCTCAGACAGAGAAGAAAACGGGACTAAGGTTTAAACAAACAGCGAGATGTTTATTATGGCTGGTAAGCATGAATACAAAAACATAGCCACAACTAACTGAAACCTAAACTGGGAAAACTAAATAACTATGGAAACTGTGGCGAGAGACATGGAACTGAACAGGTTCATGGGACCATGGAACTGTGAAATAAACCCAACATGAACCTGAGCAGTTAGATCTCTGTGACATGACGTGAAACCAAACAGACAACCTGACACAGACTGAACGCACACAGGAGGTGATCACGGGAACACACGAGGAAACAGCTGAACATAAGGACACCACAGGGGAAGTAAAACAAAACACACTGAACATGGAGACTCCTGACTCTACAAAATAAAACAGGAAACACTGAGAGACGTAGCCATGACAACACGAGCCTGACATCATAAGACATGCAGACATGAGACGCATGAGCTCACACTTAATAATCACACTTCACACTGCAATCTTGTGCTGCTCAAACTTGTACTGCTGCTCACTCCTGCCACTTTTTTATGTGCAATTAATCACTTTTCTATTTCTCTCTCTTATGTCTTTCTGTACATTTAGTGCTTAATATTTCTTTATTTATACATGTTTTGATTTTTTTCACAGTAAAAGCTAAACTAAAGCTGATCCGCAGCAGTCTTTTGGTGCTTATTTGGTCGACTGGTTTGAAATATTTGTAAATAAAAGTCAAATCTACCAGAAACAAAGAAGCGAATCCATCTTTACAAAATAACACAACTGTGGAATCTTTCTAAAACATCACAACACAACAGACACACTTCATATTTGACTCTGTCACAAACCAAAAATATCTGACACTGGATTCTCCTTGTAATATGACAGGGTGCTGTTATTAAGCAAGACTCAATCTTGGAGCTGTTACTGCAGCAGCAGGGCACCATGTCTCCAAGTGAAGTATGGCGCCCTCTGTTGCGAGATGGAGGCCATCGGGAAGCCACTGTATTGTCAACCATAGGAGAACTGGCGCTTCTGCAGAGACAACACAGCCTGCTGCAGGAAGAGCTGCTGAGACTGAGGGATGCAGAAAATCGGTTCAAAGACAGCGAGAGGGCCCGGGCTGAGCTAGAAAGGCAGGTCCGACAAATGAAAGCCACCAGTGGGGTTGCACCTGCTTCACAGCGCTATGGAGAACAGGCCTCTCAGGTAAGTTCAATTACTTATACTGATATAGTATAATAGGGGCAACAAGGGGCGCCAAGACACAGATTTTAAACAAATTTTAACTCCATGGAGGTCAGATCCTTCTGTCATGAACAGAATCATGAACCCACACACAGAGGACACAGGGAAAAGGTCACACAGGTTTATTTACAGAAAGTTGGAACAACGCTACCAGGAGATGCAGGCCATCCATGGGAGTACAGACCATCACATATGCTCGATCAGAACAGACAACGAGGATAGCTGTGAAAAACAAACTGACTGTAACATGAACAGAACAGACACACTACCTCTGGCTGCTGATCTGGTGATGACTGAGCTAGGTTGATAACCGAACGCGGAGCAGATAGTTTGATCTTTGGAAGTTAAGCATTTGACAAAGAGGCAGAAAAGCCCGAAGAAACAACCTCTGAGAGGAGTAAAATAAACCTGGTGGTTGTTATAAATCAGCTGTGTTTTCTGTACCCATTACTCATGTTTCTTTGCTCTTTCCTAGATGTCTAAGCCTTTGTCAATGCAGTCAGAAACAGAGATGTCTGGAGTTTATAACATGCAAGCCAACCAAGATTCTGTTCACCAGTCAAGCCTGCAGCAAGTCATTGACCTAGAGGTGTATGTGACGTCAGATGATGATGACGATGGGACTGCATCTGAAAGCTCCAAAGGTTAGGTAACAGACAGACACGACGTGACCGACTGCTGTCTATGTATCTATATCTTTCTTGTCCATTTACCATTTCTTTTGTTTTTGGCACAGCGGTTTCTCAAGTGACAGCCCAAATCATATTGAGTGTTAATTGAAAAATAACAAGTTGTTTTTTCTGAAAATAATTTAGTTATTGTGTAAAAAATAGTAATAACTTTTCCTTACTAAAGAAAACTAGAATGTTTGATTCTGTTCATCAGGACGTTTTCAGTGGGAGAAACGTTTCATCATCATCAGGTGACGTCTTCAGTCTCAGCTGACTGCAGGTTTCCAACCTTTAAACAGGACATTTGCACAATGACTGAAACCAGCAGCACTGAAGGAACAATGGGCTGGGAGGTCAGTTCCTTGATCATTAATATCCAAATTGTCATGATCATTGATCAACAACCATGAGTCCCATTCACAGAGAGTTGGGGAATGGCTGCAATCACAGCATTGTAAGATGGTGACAGATGTACCCTTAGGCCCCTCCTCCATTCAGAGATGGTCTTTCCCTTTTCACATAAATGGCCTCCTTGACTCCGCCCTCAAACCAGCGTTCCTCCCTGTCCAGGATGTTACATCCTCATCATTGAAAGAGTCCACTGGCCTGTAGGTGTAAATAGACTGCAGAGTCCTGGCCTGACGAGGTGGCTCTTCTGTGATTGCAGCCATTCCCCAGCTCTCTGTGAATGGGACTCATGGCCACTGATCGGTGGTTGTTGATCACTGGTCATGACAATTTGCATACTAATGGTCAAGTTACTGACCTGCAGTCAGCTGAGACTGAAGAAGTCACCTGGATGAGTGACGAAACGTTTCTCCCACTGAAAACGTCCTGATGAACAGAGTCAAGCTTTTGGGATTTACCTGTATAACTGAGCATCAGGACAGAAATGTTACAAAACACTTTCTGACAAAATAACTTTATCGTCATTTGTAGATGTAACTAAATGTAACTAAATGTAACTAAAAAAATGTACCAAACTGCTGATGTGGTTTGGTACTCCTAATGTTCCCGTTTGATTTCTTCCATTTTAGTCTAAGCCCTTCTCCTCAGCAACCAAATGCAAATACCACACTTAAGACCTTTTACTGTACTTGGTTGTCTGATTAGGATATAAAGACATAGCTACACCGTTTCCCAAACAATTTACTTTTTGATTTCCCAGAAAAAAGATGGGTTACATGTTTACACTTAGCTTTTTATACAACAACCCGCAGCCAACTTGCCAGTCCAGAGGTACTCCCCACAATTTCCATGCAACGTTGCAAAGCTGTATAAATCCGAACAGCTCCACAACATTCAGAGCTTTAAAGAACTTGGGTGACTCCAGAAGTCCAGCCACCAACGAGTTTATTGACTGCCTTTGTATCCTCATCCCTCATTCCTCAAACAAAACACATGAGCTTTAATTTGATTTGTTCCTCCCCCCGTTATGTTTGGATACTTGACACTAAAATACTGCACTGTTAAACTGATGTTAGAGGTCTGAATTTATATTTGTTCTCTTTTTTTCAGATCTTCACGATATTCCAGAGGAGATCTGATCCTGGCATGTTTTCATTCTGCTAATGACTGTATGAATATATTTGCTCATCTGAAGTCTTGATATTTTTGATCTGCTTTGTTTTTGAGTAGTTTGTGTTGACGTGGCAGTGAGTTTTACATTTAATCACACGTTGCATGATAAACTTACAAGTATTACAACTACTAATGTCTTAATGAAATTTATCAACACTTTACCCAAAGCTCTTGGACTTGGAAAAAACACAAAATATAAAATAAAATTAAAAAAACAACTATAACTTAAACATTTTACAAAATCAATACTAACCATCAAACGGTCTGACAGCGACTGGATCATTTCACCTGCTTTTTCCATCAGTAAGCTGTTGATATATTAAAGTTTTGAAGTTCATGCATTCAGTGCTGGCAAATGATGGGCTTCGATTGTAGATACACTGCACTGTTTGTTCGAATGTTGTGTTGAAATTCTTGACGTGATACTTCGGCCTACAGTTTGATCCCTACTGTGACCAACAGCAAGAGGAGGATGCAGCACATACATGTTCTGGTTTTTCATGTTCTGTGTGTCAGTCTATCTTCTGTTGCTCTGTATTATCTGCAGTATTGTTCTTTCATTAATTACTAACCCATGTGCCTAATTGTTGTAGTACTTTGATGACGACACAGTTGTATGCAAAAAGTACTTGTCTCACATATTAACTACTAAGTAACTAGATCAGTGTTGAACTTTTTCTAGCAGGTATCACAACTCTAAATCAGCGTTCCCCAACCCCCGGGCCACGGACCGGTCCGTGAGTCGTTCGGTACCGGGCTGCGAGGGTTGAGGCTCGGGAGCGAAATTTATGGTTTTCAGCGTTTTTATCGTTATTTTTTTAAATCGTTTTTATCGTTAACTCGGTTTCCCTGGATCTTTTCCTGTGTTATGAATAAATCTTCTTTTTTTGGTACCGATACTGGTTTTATTTTGTTGTACTTATCTGCAACACCTTAAAGGCCGTGAAAATATTGTCGGACATAAACCGGCCCGTGGCACAAAAAAGGTTGGAGACCGCTGACCTAAATGTTTTCTGAGTGTTTTCATTTTGGATTTAGGAATTTTCAGCCACTGTTCACGTTCTGAGATGTTTTCGATGATCTTTGCATGCAGAGCATGTTTACAATCTCTCCAAAGATGATGTTCAGGTCATGAGATTATGAGGACAACTTTACGTCCCTCAGCTTCTGTTTCTTGAAGACATTTATGATAATTAAGGGCTTTGGGTAGTTCCCCCTATGTTGAAGTCAGGCTTTCATAAATGTTACTGCAGTGACTGATTACATGACATTTGCACTTTGTTTTTGTGGAATCTATTCTTCCCCTCACGGGGGTGCAGACTATATCCTGGTAGGTAAAAGTGTTCAGTTCTCACATCTTCTGTGTCCAGCTTATTCAAATCATGCTTTGCAGACTTAAGACAGGATCAGTGCCATCATCAACACCACCATCTGACTAACTGTGGTAGCCAAGACAGTGGAAGCCTTTTCATGATCACACTATATGATATGGAGTTAAAGGAACAGCTTTTTTCTCAGCATGTGTGCATCTGAACAGATTTTTTCTTCTTTTCTTTTCACCTACAGATGTCAGTAACAGTTTTTGACCACCTTTACAAGTCCTTATTTGGTCCAGATGCATAATTAAAGTTTAGACATTGTAGAAACAATAGTGACTTTTTAAATGGTAATTTATGTGACTGCTGCATGAGATATACTACTGTCATGTCTTTGCCAGAAAAATCAACCGTATTTGATCTGACTTGCATAAAACTGCAAATATGCAGTGAATCTGGATGTAAACTGATTTGAATTAGTTATAACTAATTCACTGGGTCAGCTGAGATATAATTTAGCACATCTATCGATTAAAAAGACAGGATTTGCAACATTTTGACTGTAAACAATGGTCAAAAGCAACTGAGAACAATGATACTGTATGTATGAGAATGTATGAGATAGTAGCATCAAAGTGTGGATTCATTGCAGTGTTTGCCTGTTACAATATAGGGTTGAATGCAATGTAAGCCAAAAACAAGGACTGTAATTACTTTTGCACACCCTTTTCCAATTGTGCTATTTGTATTACTACATAAAATATATAACCTGAAATATATTCTGGTGTCAATTATTTTCTTTATTATATGATTTCTCTTTTCTGAGATTGGTTTCCATGAACTGCAGAAATAGCAGCCACAAAGTAGCGCAGGTGTCCAGATCTGTAGCCACAACCAGGAAACCATTTGTTAATACAACCCCAGGAAAGTAAAAATAATGTCAGCTCGGCATGTTCAATGTTCTCAGTGCATAAGGATTCCCTCTCAAGATGTTTGTATGTGTGACCTCTGTGCATACATCTGGTGTGGGAAAGCCACAGGGCCAAGCAGGTTAGACAGACCCAGTTAAACAATCAGAGCAACACCTCATATACATACTGTATGCTCATATTTACACTGAAAGGTAAGCGGGGACAAGTTCCCCTATAATTTGCTATAGGTTCCACCATGTGCTCCTCCTACTTTCAGGGCCCTGGCCATCAGAGGATACACCTTTGTTTTTTTGTTTCAGATCAATTTTCCCAAATGAGCAACTCTGGTAAGCTCTCTGTAGAGGAGTTGCCTCCAATCAAATTTGATCAGACTCCCAATCTGACCACTGATTACATAGCTACATGTCATCCTTCAACCGCTAGCTGTCTATGTGGTGCCCAAAAACCAATGTGGGCATTAAAGATAACTGATCTGGTCTTATTAGGAGAGTTTTTGTCATTCCACTTTAGATGGTGCAGCTGTTATTTATAGAAATAAGGATTAATTTATTAAATCAACACTAAGTAAAGACCAGGAATTAAAAGTTGTAGTCTTACTTGGCTCTCTGCAGCTCCCTCCTCCCCCCATAGCCCCAAAACACCACATAGAGCTTTTGTCTGCTCTTAGACCACCTGAGATAAAGCAGCACCAAAGAGCAAAACTATTAAATATGAATTATTAAACATCAGGAGACTCTCTTTATGATCATCTGTTTTGAAAAGACTTTAGAATTGATCAACATATTGATTTATAAACATGTGGTTAAGTTAGAGAGGCGAGGTTAAGATGGTTTGGACATAAGGAGGAAGGACTGTGGGTACATTGGGCAAAAGACCCTGAATGTGGTAGGAGGTTAAAAAAAACACAAAGAGGATTTGTGGATGTAGTGAAGAACAATCTGTAAAAGATTTGTGTGACAGAGGAGGATACTGGAGATGGGGTGAGATGGAAGGCGATGATCTGCTGTGGTGACCCCTGATGGAGGAGGAGGAGTGTTATTAGAATAAAACAAATGTGGCTGCAGCAGGACCCTTAAGACGTCCAGCTGTCATTTTCATGCTCTCAAGACCATGACCTGGGTGACTGTAAAGTTCCAGCTTATGTAACTCAGCTTCATACAAAATCCCAGCATTTCAATCAGATTCAGGTCAGGATTTTGACCTCCCTCTCCCCAGCCACCTCCTCCAGCTTATCCGGGGGAGCACCAAGGCGTTCCCGGGCCAGCCGAAAGATATAATCTCTCCAGCGTGTCTTGGGTCTGCCCCGGGGCCTCCTCCCGGTGGGACATGCCCGGAACACCTCACCCAAGAGGCGCCCAGGAGGCATCCTTGCCAGATGCCTGAACCACCTCAACTGGCTCCTTTCGATGTGGAGGAGCAGCGGCTCTACTCTGAGCCCCTCCCGGGTGGCTGAACTTCCAAGAGTCCAGGAGTTCTACGTGGCCTGGTTCTGAGGGTCTTATTTTCTGTTACTGGCTTCCTCTTTTGTATCGTAGAAAGCTCCATCTCTTCAGCCATCAACGGTCACGATGGGACATGTCTCCTTTCCTGATGTTGAGAGCTTTGCTTTTACACTCAGCTCTCTCTTCGCCACAACAGACCGGTACAGCGTCCGCATCACTGCACCAGTCCGTCTATTGATCTCCCGCTCCCTTCTCCCGTCACTTGCGAACAAGATCCCGAGATACTTAAACTCTTCTACTTGGGGCAGGAACTCGTCCCTGACTCGGAGTGGGCACTCCACCCTTTTCAGGCTGAGGACCATGGCCTCGGATTTGGAGGTGCCGATTCTCATTCCCACCATTTCACATTCAGCCGTGAACGTTCCAGTGCAAGCTGAAGTCCGAGTCCTGCAGCCAACAGATGTTCTCCAAGGCTGACTGAAATATCGCTTCAGGGTCTTTGGCCATTTTTGTGGTTGTCAGAATGTCAGATGTTTCTGGAAGCCTTGGTTTGTTTGCCTGTTTTTTCATTAGGCTTATGTTTTTGGCTAGCTTGATATTGATTTCTCTTTCTAGTTTTATGTTCCTCCCCTCACCCCGTAGACTTCTTTGGGATGTAACACACTGCATGGTTTTGGATCATTGTCCTGCTGCAGAACCCAACTTCAGCTTGACGTCATGAACGGATGGCCAGACAGTCTCGTTCATGCTTCCATTTACCACAGTGAGTCTTCCAGGTCCTCAGTCAGTACAACAACCCCGGGCCACCACCATATTTTGGTATGATGTTCCTATTCTGAAATGTTGTGTTACTTTTACTGCAGATGAATGGGACACACACCTTCCAAAAGGTTCAGCTTCTGTCTCATCAGTCCATAGAGTATTTTCCCAAAAGTCGTGGGGATCATCAAGATGTTTTCTGGCAACACTGAGACGAGCCTTAATGTTCCTTTTGTTCAACAGTGGTTTTTGTCTTGGAACTTTGCCATGCAGGTCATTTTTGTCCAGTCTCTTGTTTTTATGTTGGAGTCATGAACGCTGTCCATAACTGAGAGAAGTGAGGCAAGCAGTTCTTCGGATATTGTGCTGTTTTTTTGTGACCTCTGGATGAGTCGCAGGATTGTGACATGATATGATTCTGAGAGCCTTTTGGTCTACTCTGCTTTGTCAGGCAGGTCCTATTTAAGTCACCAGGCCTGTGTGAGGCTAGAGAAACTGAACTCAAGTTTCCAAAGATGTCATTCACCACTGTTAATTTATGTTATAAAATCACTGTTTCACACAGGACCATATGGGTTTGAATATTTTAGCCTTGATATTAAACACCTTCATTTATAAACTGCATTTTGTGTTTACTTGTGCTATTTTTGTCTAATATTTAAATTTATTTGATGAAACATTAAAAACAGGAAATCAGGAAGATGACAAACTCTTTTCCACACCACTGTATGTTGTTTAAATGGGCTTCCTGTTGAGACTTTTATTGATTTATTATCATTTCTTTTATTTTATTGTGTCTTATTGTATCTCTATCATGTTTCTGGGTCAGTGTGCCCAGCAGTTTCAGTTTTTTAGACTTTCAAGCCTGTTGATTGTCGGTGTGTGTAATGTTTGCAGTTGCTTCATGTATTTTTAGTGGCTTTGGTCTTATTCTTAGTTCCAAGTTGCTTTAGTCTTGACCTGCTGCTCGTATGTCCTGATGCCCAGCCCATCCGCAGACTGTTTCTCTGTTGGTGTCTCCTGATGTCTCGTCTTCTGTGCAGGGGCAGCAAATTTTGGGGGGTGGCCAGTGCCCCCTGGACCTGCTTGGTGGTGCCCCTGCTTCTGTGAGTAAAGAGGAATTGATGTGGACTGTGGTCTGGTTACTTGATTGTTTCTCCATTTCTTGAACGTTCATATAATCTTAGTGAAATGAACATTTCTGTTTCTGATCAGATTGATGAAGGGAATGAGTTTTCTGTGGGAGAAAGTATAAGTGCATGTTGTGATATTTTGATATCATGGTAGCATTTACAGGATATTGTTTTATAGTGATATTATACAGGAAAACTGTTACTCAATAAGGCCCATTTACTAGTTGTTTTTCTCTTTCTCTGTGACCCAAGAATTAATGTGTAAGAATCACAGGATGGTACCAAGGTCGAAAATACCACAGAGACCACTTCCTTACTCCCATCCTCCCTTCTTTATCTCTTAGAAAAAGGCTCGTTAAAGGCCAGGTGGTTTGTTTCAGAATTCACTAATGAAAGAACTCTGTATTTTATGTCTAGGAGTGTATTTCGCTGGGATGATCATAAATTGTAGCTGAACTATACAAAGGATACTTCTTTGCTCAGAGGGCAGGAAGACGCTTCCTTATTTGGTCTGTACCGGTTTGAACTGAGAATCTGCTGACACACGAACCTTTTTCCTCTATATAAACTGTTGTACTTGTGAATAAAGTTGAGTCAGTTTGGAATGACAACCTAGGACAGTCTCCGCGTCTTCTTGTTCTTCCAAACTGCTCCCGGTACTCCGGCCGGTACCGTGATTAACCGTTGATCATGCATGAGAATATTTTAATTTTGTTATATGTTAAAGGATGAACTCTGCTTATTGGTGCCCACGCCTTAGGAGGAAACTCGATCTACGGATGACGGAGATTTCCCTCAATTTGGTGTCAGAAGTGGGATCAGGCTGACGAAGGTAAATATGCGTCCGTATTATACCTCTCTCAGTGATCGATCCATAAAGAAACGGGATATGCTGACGAAGTTTCACTTAGTGATCCAGAGAGATACACTGACGACTTCCTTAGTCCCCGAATAAAGTAAATTAAAAGCAGAAAGACACAGGAAGTTGCCTGTTGTTTTGCGAGAAGTTGCTCGTTAAGTGAGAAGTTGCTCACCAAAAGGTGACACAGGAAGTTGCCTGTTGTCTTGAAACGTACGTTAAAAAGTGAGAAGTTGCTCACTCAGAGAAAGCTAGCAAATAATTAAATTAACCTCAGATGTGCCATCCTTCAAGTGTGTAAACTCTACGTAGAAGAAAAAATGAGTGTGAATGTGTCTGACGTCACGGTGTTTTTGTGCGCTGTGTAAAAATAATTGTTTTTGATTGTGAGAGCTGTGATACTGCAGATCACCAGCTATTTAAAAAAAAAAAATACAAACAAAAAGAGAGAAAGAGAGATGTGTGTTGATTAAGCAGTGATGATAATAATGAACATGTTTTAGTTTGTCACTTTCAGGTGAAAAGCAGACCTGAATCAATTTTCCACATGCAGCAGTCGGACGAAAATTTAAACAATAGTTGTTAAACAATAGTTTAATAATTGGAAACGTTCAAGCCAAGTTTCTGGCTGACTTATTTACAGCACGATCTGTCTCAAAACTCTCACTCTTACCTGGAAAAAAAACCTGGTCAGCAGCGGCAGTATCGGAGCAGAGGCTGCAGAAGCAATCTAACAAAGCACCAGAGAAGAAGAAAAGCAAACCCATCTTCCTATCTGATTGGATGAATTCCACAGAGGGGCGAGCAAGATGGCGGCGTGAAGAGGAGTTTTTGTTCGAGCTCTTAGAACGAGACATTTATTTGACGTCTTTCTGGCTTTCGGGACTTTTTTGGAGATCAGCGCGCTGAGCTTGCTGGATCTGAGGCCAGGTTCGGCGGCGGCAGCATGTCGAAATGTTCAGAAAGGACTGCTACATGAAAGAAATGGACCCTTAATGATGCGCTCAACGTGCCGGCTGTGGTCGGAAAGGCTCCATCATAAACACGCCCTGTGCAGAGGTCCAAGCCGAAGAAGGTCGGCCCCAGCGTGGGCGAGTTGATCGTGAAAGCCGTGGCCGCTTTCAAGGAGCGCAACGGCGTGTCCGCGGCCGCTCTCAAGCAGGCTCTGGCTGCCGCAGGCTACGATGTGGACAAGAACAAGGCCCGTGTCAAGACCGCCTTCAAGAGCCTGGTGGCGAAGGGCACTCTGGTGCAGACCAAGGGCACCGGGGCCTCCGGATCCTTCAAGATGAACAAGGCTACTGAGACCAAAGCCAAGACGCCCGCCGCGGCCAAAGCCAAGAAACCGGCAGGACCTGCTAAGAAGTTGCCCAAGAAGGCAGCAGCAGCAGTACTTCAGCCACTAGCACGAAGTCAACCGCATCAGAGGACAATAGAATGAGAGTGGTGAGAACACAAATTTTGTTATTAAATGTGGGAAATCAAAATTTGGGTTAGCAAACCTGGGGAAAAGAAAACTGACTGCTTAAGTGGAAAATTGAGACGGAGTTTTAAACACTGCAAAAATAGAATATTCAAAATCACACACAAAAGCAGAACATGCATTAACCATACTAACACTCCAAACACAAGAGAGCTCATGAAGATTAGACAACATTTTAAGTGTGTGAGTCTGTTTATCATCTTGTCCAAGTCACCTCGTGTGATGCAAAGACCAGTGAAACTCATAGCACATTGCATGCTCTGCTGGATATGCAGCTCCACAGACATGCAATGAAAATTAGCTTGTTATCTTTCATCAGTGTTAAAATAGTGTCAATTTAGCAGACACTTGTTATTAAATACTGAATTTATACAATGCAAAAAAAAATTGACTCTCTAGGTTGCAGGACAACAATTTAACTTTTGTGGAAAAAAAAAAAAATCCTGGTTTGACGAATCAGTGATCAGACAATAAATTTAGTTGTTAAAATGGTAAATTGGGAGAAGCTTCCTGCTGGATTAATGCAGCATAAGTAATTTACTGTATGAGGGAAATTGTCTTTTGTGATACTATTTTGAACATGCTTTTCTGTCGTCCTGTCAACTTAGTGGGTTAATAGCTGATATGCAAATTAGTTGATCGGTTCTTAGATTAATGAAAGGTGATTGAATTTTAGCACGAGTGAATGAGATGTGTTGGAGTTTGTGTGTTAAGTGGAGACTCTAAAACACTGAGTTTCCTGTTTGATGTGCGAGTGACTTTTGTATTTAGCTACACAACTTTGAATACGTCAGAACAAACTTTTTTTTTTTTTGTGAAAATTGAATAAAATAGATCTGTGGTTTAAATGAGTGAAGAGCACAGACCTGGTGATTAAACTCATAGCTAATAAGACATTAGGATTATGTTGTGAGTTGTGCAGCTGATGGTTGGTTTGGAGTGAATCTAGCTGATGATTCTTCTCCTGTTGTGAAGTTGATGAGGAGTTTGTGTCATGACTTAAAGGCCTTTTTTATTTTGATACTTTTACAGTGCACTGAAAGTTTTGTTTGATAATCTCTGTTATTTTTCATTTTTATCTTTTGAACAAGCACTGATTTTGTTTTCTTTAAGCAGATCTGCACGTCGGGAATTAAAAGTGCTAAACGTCGTCGAGAAAATTGTGTCAAGTGAGTTTTCTCCACATTAAAATGGGCTCTGGAGAAAGCTACTTATTTGGGACAATATTAAATGAGAGTCCCTGTCCTAAAAAGGATTCAGCGATGTAATCCTATCTAAAGTTCTTTTTCTTTTATTGAAATGACGTCATTTTGCTGAAAGTGGAAACTAAATGCGATGACAGGTTCCACTATCAGCAAAGAAAGAATGAATGAATGTATGAATGGAAATAAAGAACAAACTGACTGACTGATAGAAGCTGACAAGACTTGACCACGACTCAAGGTTAACCTCCACCTAGACAGGACAAAAGGGTGGATGAATTTATGTGTTTTTGTTACAGGAGCAGAAAGATGACAGCAACATTCGAGGTTGCGTGACGATTTAATCTTTTAAATGCCATTTTCTCTGTCTGTGAATTTACTATGTGTGTGTCATTCACTAACTTGCGCAGCGCTAACATTTACATTTCTTTTTACAGCAGATGATTAATCATGTGTTTGATCATGTGGTTTATGAGAGGATTAGTTAATGTTTTTCTACTATAGGATTTCTGGGTTTATATGTGAAAGACATTCTTTCCACAAGAAGGGTTGGCTAACTTTATGGTGTTTTTATGGCACCTCTGGAATGTCGATGGCCGACGCCTGCCCACCAGGATAATCAATGTGCATTGCTAATGTTTGTTTCTCTGAGAATGCTGTGGAGGATTTGGCAGAAACGGACAAGTGACATGAGTAAAACAAATAAGGGGTTACGGTGTTTATGGAATAGTTGAAGATGGGCTATTGAGCTCATGGTGATAAAATGGGAGGAGTGACATTGTTTAAGGAAAGTCACAGATTAAATTGTGGAATAAATTGGGATGATTCATGATTTGGGACAAATTCTGGTAATAATAGTGATTTAATGATTTGAGAAAAACCTGAATATGACACTTGTCTTGCTGATGCTGAATGTTTGTTACCCTTGTGATATACTTGTTTATAAGTGTGAAGTTTGATTTTATTTCCAGATCTTGTGTATGCAGGCTCCTGGTGGAGCCGGTTTTTAAGACAGGGATCCAGGTTTGGTGAGTTGACGCATGAGTGTCCATGCGTCAAGAGGTGGGGTCCAGAATTAACATTAAACAATGTTTACTATTATTGTTGCAGTGATTTGTGTGATTAGCCGTTTATTTACAAGTATTAAACCTATGCAAGTGGTGCATCCAGGTTCAGATGGGGCTTTGATGGCCTATAAGTGAGAGGAATGTTAGGTTTTGTACTGTTTATTGTCATTTATGCTTAGAAATATCCATATATGCTTAGAGTTTATACTTAGTTGTAGATTGGTAGAGGTTTGATCCTTGATAGTCTGCAAACTTTGTCTGGAGCATGGGGGAGTTTGTGCCTTGTTTTATTGTTTTATGGTAGGACGTAAGCAGTGTTGGTCAAGTTACTTGAAAAAAGTAATTAGTTACTGATTACTGATTACTTCTCAAAAAAAGTAATCCCGTTACTTTACTGATTACTTGTTTTCAAAAGTAATTAATTACTTAGTTACTTAGTTACTTTTAAAAAACATGATACACTACCTGAATGCTTGATAAAGCAATAGACCTTTTGGGCCAATGCTATTTTTTCTGCATAATCCATCATATAAAAGTGAATCAAATGGAAAAGTGTCTTTTTAAAAAATTGTTTATTACTTTTAATCTTAACTTTATAAACAGTGCATCAAACAAAAATTAAATTAAATTCAACAGTCTTTGACTTTAATAAATTTGTTTAACATTTGAACATATTTCTGCACATTACACCATATTTTAAGAAAATAAAGGCTTAAACTGTATTTCTGCATACTCCAGCATATAACAAATTATTTTTGTGTATACACACATCTTTTCATATAAATAAAGCAAAAAATAAATAAATTAAATAAACAAAAACATCTTTTAACAGTTGGTAAAGTGCAGAGAGGCATAATATTGAGATTACAAAAACAGAAAATGCTATTGCATGCTACATTCAGGCTGTTAATCCAGTCTCAGTTTGTGGCAACCCTGAAAAAGACCTATGTTTTATTGTTTTCTTTTGGACTGAAACAGTGGTTATATCGCATCAGCAGAAGCTTCTCAAACCTTCTATCAGACATTCTGTTCCTTTTTGGGGAAAGCACCAATCCACCTAAACTGAACAGCCGTTCCACTGGTGCACTGGATGGAGTTGGACTGTTGTATTTCATGTACATCTTTTTGAGATTTGGGAACTGATTCAGAATCTCAAGCTCATAGCCTGACCTTAAAAAGTCAGTTACTTCTTTTTCTGCTGAGAAGCTTTCTGTTGGCTGATTCTGAAATTCAAAAAAGTCCATTTCGGCTGGGCTGGCTGGGATTTGGGACACATTAGTGTTGTCAGTTGCAGTGTTGTCTGCTTATTGGTGCCCACGCCTTAGGAGGAAACTCGATCTACGGATGACGGAGATTTCCTTCAGTGCATATTCTGTTTTTGAGTCCACTGATAACAGGACTAAGTTTAATGAGTCTGTGTGTTCAGTATTTGGGAGACAGACTGTGGTTTCTGTTGCTGTGTCAGAGAATGAACTGTGATTAATAAAGTTACGTGTTGTGGTTTAGAACCTATGCAGGTCTGGAACCTGTGCATAACAAGACTGCGTGTCTTTTTGTGCTGGTGAATAACAACAGTATGTCTGTTGGGCCTGACAGTATTACCTCTGAGACAATGGGTTGTGGTGATCAGCCAGCTCATTCAGAGACTGCCTAGACTGTTGAATGTAGTCCTCTCTCAGAGACCACTCACTGTGTTACCTTGTTAGAAACTACATATGGTACTCCAGAGACTGCTTACATTTCACAGCCTGCATCCTCAGAGGCTAATGCTCCACCATCCTTACTCCAGGCTCAGCCTGATTCTCACCTTACCCCTTTCCTAGGGTGATGGTGGCCAGGCTCCAGCCACAGCTCCAGCTTCCAAGAAGGTCTGCGAATAATGCGAAGCAGCCTGAGTCGCCAGAGGAGTGGCTGTGAACCCTGCACAGTTCCAGGCAGGACAACACAATCTGCTAGACCCTGCTGAGCATCCTTCTGAGAGGACAATGCACCCTACTCAACAGCCTGACTGGGAGTCCTGCTCAGATCAAGCTTCCAGGGAGTCCTGAGCCTCAAGAGTCCCCAGAGAATCTAGGGAATCTCAAGCCTCTAGTATCTTCAAAAAATTCGGAACATCCAGCGTCTCGAGCCAGTGGGCCCTGCTCCACCTGAGTGTGAGCCAAAGTCCAGGAGTTCATGTCCTGGTTCTGAGGGTCTCAGTCTCTGCTGCTGGCTTCCTCTTTTGTATCGTGGAGAGCCCCATCTCTTCAGCCACTGACGGTCATGATGGGACATGTCTCCTTCCGTGATGTTGATCTTCAGAATTGCTCCGTGTCCACTACTGGCCTTCTGGTTGGGCTCCTGGCTGGTACCCAGAGTCTCTTTGTGTCTGCTGTGGGCCTCCTAGCCACCCTGCAGAATTCCTTCATCTCTGTTATTTAGCCATCCGTCATCCCCCAGAGTGGTTTCACATCTGCTGCTGGACACTCTGTCAAGGTCTTGCCCGGTGGCCAGGAAGGCACCAGAACTGCCTTTGTCACGGTTGAGGCTGGCCAACTGTGGGGAAGTGAGGAAGGAGGACCCAGGCGCGGAGCTCTGAATGCAAACAATGCGTTTAATTACAGTGAAATGGAAAATAACAATAAATCCCCAGTGCGTTCCCGACTCCCGTGACATGTCCTCTTCCCAGTGTCAGTGTTCCTTGTCCCCGCTCCTCAGTGTCTGAGCACCCCGTGCTCGCTGCCCTCTCGTCTCCACGCTTCTCCTGGGGAGATAACAAACAGGCAGCCGTAAGATACGCACAATGCGGCAGACTCACCGTACTGACTGGCCGAGAGACTAACGTGAAGTCACGCAATGATCCAGCGTCGGAGAGAGCACCACACACTCTTAAGTATCTCCTCCGACGAGGCTTGATCAGCTGCGTGATGGTCTTCAGGTGTGGCCAACCACCTGGCAGGGCCACACCCACCTGGCCCGAAGGTGCCTGTAAACAGGTGCTCTCAGAAACACCGGCACAGTTTGACCAGTTTGTGTCAAGGCTCGGCTGTGTGGCAGGCAGGAGGAGGACCCAAACGCAAAACTCACAGACACGGGGATGAACTCAAAATCACAGCTTTAATGCTGGAATGGCCGAACATAGGAAATACAAAACTAAACTGGGAAAAGTAAACTAACATACGCGAAGAGACACAGGGAGATCCACACAACATGAGGGACGACGTCACGCTGAACAGAGGGAGACGCAGACAGAAATACACAGAGGGTTAACGAGGGGAGTGGGAACACACGGGGAACACAGGTGACACTGATAGCCATAACGAGACAGGGCGGGGTGAACTGAACACTGACAGGAGAGGTGAAACAGGGAGCACAGAGGTTCAGACAGGAGGAGAGAGAGCACGAGTAGAACACCAACATAACAGGCAGGGGAGACACGGAATAAACACGAAAGGGGACGAGGGCTCATAAATACATAGAGGGGCACACAGGGAGACATGAAGGGCAAGGGATCAAAACTAGAAGCCATAGAATAAATCACACAAGTACAATAATACGAAAATCACAAAGAACTAAAAACGCTGGGTCAGGAGACCCAGGACCGTGACAGTACCCCCCCCTCAAGGGCTGGCTCCAGACAGCCCAAACACAGAAAAACAAAACCAAACAGAAACCAACCCAGGGCGGGCGGCGGGGGCCCAGGACGGAGGGCTCGGAACAGAAAACAAAGAGCACAGAAAACACCGGAGCCCAAGAAAACAACCCAAAACACAGAGCAGTTCAGGGGGCCGACCGTGCGGAAGGCAACGGCGGAGACGCGGAAACAGTTCAGGAGGCCGACCGTGCGCAAGGCAACGGCGGCGACGCGGAAACAGTTCAGGAGGCCGGCCGTGCGGAAGGCAGCGGCGGCGGCGAAGGAGACGACGGAGCAGTTCAGGAGGCCGACCGCGCGGAAGGCAGCGGCGGCGGCGAAGGAGACGACGGAGCAGTTCAGGAGGCCGACCGCGCGGACGGCAGCGGCGGCCCTCCAGTCCCAGGCGTGCCGGCCATGGCCCGGTGGGCGCAGGGCCAGACGAGGCAGCTGATGAGGATGCTGGACCAGACGAGGCAGCTGATGAGGATGCTGGACCAGACGAGGCAGCTGATGAGGATGCTGGACCAGACGAGGCAGCTGATGAGGATGCTGGACCAGACGAAGCAGCTGATGAGGATGCTGGACCAGACGAAGCAGCTGATGAGGATGCTGGACCAGACGAAGCAGCTGAAGAGGAGGCTGCGGCAGACGAAGGCTCTGAAGAGGAGGCTGCGGCAGACGAAGGCTCTGAAGAGGAGGCTGCGGCAGACGAAGGCTCTGAAGAGGAGGCTGCGGCAGACGAAGGCTCTGAAGAGGAGGCTGCGGCAGACGAAGGCTCTGAAGAGGAGGCTGCGGCAGACGAAGGCTCTGAAGAGGCTGCAGCAGACGAAGGCTCTGAAGAGGCTGCAGCAGACGAAGACTCGGAGGCCGGGCCAGGCGAGGTTGCAGAGGCTGAGGCCGGGCCAGGCGAGGTTGCAGAGGCTGAGGCCGGGCCAGGCGAGGTTGCAGAGGCTGAGGCCGGGCCAGGCGAGGTTGCAGAGGCTGAGGCCGGGCCAGGCGAGGTTGCAAAGGCTGAGGCCGGGCCAGGCGAGGTTGCAGAGGCTGAGGCCGGGCCAGGCGAGGTTGCAGAGGCTGAGGCCGGGCCAGGCGTAGCAGAAGCACAGGCGGATGTAGCCGGGCCAGGTGATGACGAGGCGGTCGCAGATGGCGGCTGGACAGGCTCCTCGGGCCCTCCAGCTGATGCGGCGTGAGGCTGAACGGGCCCCTCGGACCCTCCAGCGGAGACAGGAGGCTGAACGGGCCCCTCGGACCCTCCAGCGAAGACAGGAGGCTGAACGGGCCCCTCGGACCCTCCAGCGGAGACAGGAGGCTGAACGGGCCCCTCGGACCCTCCAGCGGAGACAGGAGGCTGAACGGGCCCCTCGGACCCTCCAGCGGAGACAGGAGGCTGAACGGGCCCCTCGGACCCTCCAGCGGAGACAGGAGGCTGAACGGGCCTCTCGGACCCTCCAGCGGAGACAGGAGGCTGAACGGGCCTCTCGGACCCTCCAGCGGAGACAGGAGGCTGAACGGGCCTCTCGGACCCTCCAGCGGAGACAGGGAGGTGCTGGCCGGGCTCACTGGAACCCCCAGCGGACGAGGTAGATGGCGGCGTGGGAGCCGCGGAGTCCTGGATGAGCTCATCCGAGCTTCCAGCAGGAGCTGAAGTAGAGCCAGAGAGGATTGGGACCCCGGGCTCAATGTTAAGCTGGCTAGAAAACCGCACTGCTACGGGGAACTGGGCCAAAGGTTCAGGTGCGAGCTGAGCTGCTGGACACACGGGGACCTGAGCTGCTGGACACACGGGGACCTGAGCTGCTGGACACACGGGGACCTGAGCTGCTAACGGTGGAGAAGTAAATGACTGCACAGGGGACTGAACTGATGTCTGTAGTAACGGTGGTGGTGAGGGTGGAGTAGGTGGTGGAGTTAATGACTTCACAGGGGAATGAACTAGAGGTAGTGACGGTTGTGGTGCTGGTGGTTGAGTGGGTGACTGTGCTAAAGGAGGCTGCACTGGGGACACCGGAGACTGCACTGGGGACACCGGAGACTGCACTGGGGACACTGGAGACTGCACTGGGGACACTGGAGACTGCACTGATGGTTGTAGTGGAGGTGTAACGGGTGAAGGAGTGGCTGAAGTGGCTGTGGGTCGGACGGCTAGTGGCTCAGCTACAGGGTATGGCAACGGCAGGGCTATGGGTTGAATGACTGACTGAGTAGCAGCCTGAGTGGCTGGGTGTAGTGACGGTTGTGGTGGAAGAGAAACAGGTGGTAGTGTGGATGATGGAGCTAAGGGCGACTGAGTGGCAGACCGAACTGATGACTGAAGCGATGGTAGAGGTGAAAATGGAGCGTGTGGTGGAGTTAATGGCTGAGCTAGCGGGGACACAGGAGACTGAGCTGCGGGTGGCGGCGAGGGAGCTAACTGAGCTGCGGGTGGCGGCGAGGGAGCTAACTGAGCTGCGGGTGGCGGCGAGGGAGCTAACTGAGCTGCGGGTGGCGGCGAGGGAGCTAACTGAGCTGCGGGTGGCGGCGAGGGAGCTGCGAAGGGCTGCGAGGGAGCTAACTGAGCTTCTGGCAGCACAGAAGGTGAATTAGAAGGCCGAATGTCCGGCTGTGGGGTGGCGCGTCGGCGGCGTGAATGCCGTTTCTTTTTTGATGATGGCTCTGACGGGCCGAGCGGCTCCACATCCGGCCCTTCAGGCAGGTGGGTAGTAGCAGCTGGGGGATGAAGGTGGAGCTCGTTGCGGATTAAATCCTGTTCGAGTGGGTGGAGCGCACTGAGTAGCCAGGGAAGACCAGAGATTAAACGCTGTAGTTTGGTTTCCACAGCACGGCGAAATTCCTTTCCCTCATGTTCGAGCCACAGATGCAGGAGTCTTTCCACGGAGTAGATTATGTCCAGACGCAGTTCTTCTGGTGGGTTGAGTGCTGCTGGGTCCATATCTGGTGACGTCGTACTGTCAAGGCTCGGCTGTGTGGCAGGCAGGAGGAGGACCCAAACGCAAAACTCACAGACACGGGGATGAACTCAAAATCACAGCTTTAATGCTGGAATGGCCGAACATAGGAAATACAAAACTAAACTGGGAAAAGTAAACTAACATACGCGAAGAGACACAGGGAGATCCACACAACATGAGGGACGACGTCACGCTGAACAGAGGGAGACGCAGACAGAAATACACAGAGGGTTAACGAGGGGAGTGGGAACACACGGGGAACACAGGTGACACTGATAGCCATAACGAGACAGGGCGGGGTGAACTGAACACTGACGGGAGAGGTGAAACAGGGAGCACAGAGGTTCAGACAGGAGGAGAGAGAGCACGAGTAGAACACCAACATAACAGGCAGGGGAGACACGGAATAAACACGAAAGGGGACGAGGGCTCATAAATACATAGAGGGGCACACAGGGAGACATGAAGGGCAAGGGATCAAAACTAGAAGCCATAGAATAAATCACACAAGTACAATAATACGAAAATCACAAAGAACTAAAAACGCTGGGTCAGGAGACCCAGGACCGTGACAGTTTGAAAGCTCCACGATGAGTGTTCCTGGTTTGTTCCTGGTTTGTTCCTGGTTTGTTCCTGGTTTGTTCCTGGTTTGTTCCTGGTTTGTGCCCGTCACACAAAAATGAACTGCAGTGGACAAAGAAGCAGCCTTAACTGCACATGGAAGTTCAAGATGTGAACGCTGTTTGTAAACTCCATACCTGTCTGATTGAGATCAGCAGATTAAATGACCCAATTCCAATATTTCGTTAGGGGCAAACAGGATAAGTCTCCAGAACATCCACCACAGGTTTTGCTGAAACATGGGCTGCAAGCAACTTTTCCAAATGCGTTCGGGAACTGGCAGCTGGTCTTCACAGTTCCTAGACATTATTGGCCTCTGTCATGGGGAGATGTGGTGCTCTGCAGTGATAAATATGCCCCTGCCCTGACGTTTTATCTCCATTTTACAAAGTGTCTCAATTTTTTCCGATTTGGGATTGTATTATTTTGCATATTAGTTACTCTTTACTTGTTCTGTATTATATCTAGAATTGAATTTCAAATTCTTCTTCTCATATACAGTACAAATATTAAAGTTCCAACAGAGAACTTTCCTCTCAGACTGCAGGCTTATCCATTACAAAGTAGACTGGGAGGCAGACAACTCTTCTGAGGAACCAGTTTCCAGTTTGGATTCAGGAGACAGACACTCTCTCTACAATACAAAGAGGGGACTATTGTTGTGATCTGGCATGATACAAAATTTTTAACTGAACCGATGTTCGCAGAGTTTATAGATATGACATAATGTGGGAATCGTCTGCCTTGCTGCCGACTCGGTCTCTTACTCTAATCCTTCAGACAATGTCAGCCAAAAGATGTTTATTAATAACTAACTGGGGCTTAGGGGGGAATAAGTGACACATTCAACTCCCTGGCTATCTACCCTACTCATCCCTGGGGAGATCCATTTATAGGCAGCAAAGGCAGGTCATGAAATACTGTCGCAGGGCAGGCAGTCCTTCAACAGTGTCAGTTTGGATTGCATTTGTTCTAGCAAACAACCAACCATCTGATCACAGGGACATTTCATTAAAAAAATAAATTTAATTGATACTGTGTTTAGTTATGAAATTACAAATGTAAGTAAAATTTATTCATGTAGTGTTTTTAATAGAAATCATCAATTGTTTCTCAATAAAACAATAAAAATATAATAACAACATTAAAAAATACAAAATGACAGTAAAAGAAATAAAGTTTCAGTAATTTTATGTGGGATTGATCATTAATTAACAGATATTAGATTAGATTAGATAAACTTTATTAATCCCTCGGGTGGGTTCCTCTGGGAAATTCGGTTTCCAGTAGCACAGCACCGACAGAAGTTACAGAACGTGAGCAGAAATATACCATATATACACATTTATAAATACAGAGAATACAAAAGGGATAAATAGAATAAATAGGAATAAGAATATAAGGGAACGGCACATTTCAAGTATTGAAGTCTATTACACAGTTGGATATTAACAAAAGTATTGCACAGTGAGGTGAAGAGGCACTACAGCTTAGTTGTTCCCCTCCTTTGTCCTCCTGTTTCCCCTCCCTCTCCCCTCCAGAGAGGAGTTAAACAGTCTGATGGCGTGTGGGACAAAGGAGTTTTTAAGTCTGTTAGTTCTTGTCTTTGGGAGAAGCAACCTGTCACTGAACAGACTCCTCTGGCCGTGTGCAGAGGATGTCCAGCATTGTCCATAATGTCCAGCAGCTTTTTTAGTGTCCTTTTCTCTGCCACTGTCACCAGAGTGTCCAGCTTCATGCCAACCACAGAGCTAGCCCTCCTGATCAGTTTCTCCAGCCTGGATGAGTCCCTCTTTGCTGTGCTGCTCCCCCAGCACACCACAGCATAGAAAAGTACTCCAGCAACCACCAACTGGTAAAACATCCTCAGGAGCTTCCTGCAGATGTTAAAAGACCTCAGCCTCCTGAGGAAGTACAGTCGGCTTTGGGCTTTTTTATACAGGTGCTCTGTGTTGCATGACCAGTCCAGTTTATTGTCCACCAATAAAATATATTCTTTAATTATGGAAGTTTTGACCACAGAAATGGGTAAAAACAGTATATATGATTTTTATGAGTTCATCTTCAGGTATTAACCCTCCTGCCATCCTTTAAAAAACTCACACCCATCACCCTAGGGACCATTCTCAGCCACGCCATAAAAAGACCATATATCCATATTTTATTCCACTTTAAATTAGCCAACCTTGTAAAACTACTTCTCCCTGAAATATTCATGTAAAGTTTTAATTATATTTTCGTTGTTTTAACCCTTCAAATCCCAGTGTTATTACATGAGCGCCCTGTGTTATAAGCCCCAAAAACCAAAAAACGAAACTAAATATTTCCACAAAAAACCAGTTGAAGTAATATGTGATTGTCATTATAAGTAGGCCTTTAGATGGACCAAAGATTGGCACCAACATACATTTTGACCTGCCATTATTTTTTTTGCATTTTTTTTGCAATTTAAAAATTAAAACTTCAAGGCCCTGAGTCTTCATTGACATCCAAGAAAAGAAGAAAAAATAAAATCATATGATGATAATTTGGGGTTGAAAAATAGCGTTTATAATGGAAGTCAATGGGCAGAAAATGGTCCCCAGGGTGATGGGTGTGGGGATTTCTGCTGCTCAGCCATTTTAGGCTGATTTAAGGAATTCACACTGGAATATTAACATTGACAGGTAAAAACTATCCTGTGGCAAGTTTGGTTATATTCCACTGAACACAGTGGAAATGGCAGCCATTTAACACATAGCAGTGGCACAAAAAGGTCCCAAGAAGGCAGGAAGGTTAAACTTTTAAAAGCTATGATTATGGTCATTTCCCAGATGCTGTATTTACCATATCCATAACTGGTAAAATAGCAAAAATGACAAAAATAGAATGCACAATGTATCCACAAATTTATTTAATGTGAACAATAAATATTACTTCACATATAACTACTTCAGAGAAAGAAAAGAAAAGTTTGTTAGACTAAACATATGAAAAATATTTTTGTAATTAGTTTTGTAAAATAAAAATACCAAATATTATTCTGCAACCAACCAGATTTAACGTTTAAGTTTTGAAGAGAAACAAAGGTGTAGGTCTGTGGTGCAGCAGGAGCAGTTAACTTTCAAATGAGCACTATACAGGCCATTGCAGATTATCTGTCTTTTAACAAAGGTACAGTGTTGAACGCATTAAACCAACTCTTTCCTCTTATGATGTTGAGGATGGGCTTGCTGAAAAGCTTAGCAGTTTTAGCTCTTCAGATAGCTGCAGCATTCAGCGCTCATACTTCTTTGGATTTAGACAGATTTATCTATTCAAGTGTTCCACATTCTCACACAGATGTTTGCTGTTTCTCTAAGCAGATTCATGATATGAATTCTTGGTGTCAAGAAATATTTAAAGTGAAAAGGTGAATTTGCACAGTTTACATTTTGTATAGAAGGTTCCAAGTCTCACTGCAGAAATCAGAGATCTTTTGAATGTGTTGCTGACTGTCACCATCAGCTTTCATCTTCTGTGTCACAATGTAAATGAAAAGTACTGTAGTCGGTATATTCCTGATAGATTCTTCCCTCGGTGTTCGTGTGCTCGCTCAGTCTTAGTTATTATGCCAAATTCTTGTCTCTGTGTCTTACGTTTAGTTTCGCTTCCTTTGTCTTTCAGTGTGAATATTAGATTAATATGTAGGACTGCATTTGTTCAATATCTCTAAAATCAGAAACGTGCTGTCTCAGAGAGAGGCTGAAAAACTAGTTCATGCATTTATTACTTCCAGGCTGGACGACTGTAATTCAGTTCAGTTATCAAAATGTCCTAAGATCTGCCTGAAAAGCCTTCAGTTGATCCAAAATGTGGTTCCTTCCTAAATCCAGAATCAAATTTAAAGTCCTTGTCCTCACATGCAAAGTCTGGAAGAATCAGTCTTATAGTACCATAGTACAATACCAGAGTACTTTATAATGGGAGGCACTCTGTATTTGTTTATACACCACTCTGCACTTAGTCGTTAGTTATTATTTATCTCTGGATCTCTGGTGTTACTTCTTGTGAAAAAGGAGTTTTTTCTTTCCGCTGTCAGTGTTTTTTCATAGGGGGTCGTCTGATCGTTTGAGTTTTCTTCGTATTGTTGCACAGTCGTTCATAAATGTGACTGTTGGTGTGATTTAGTGGTGTGTGAAAAAGGTCCAGGACCCAGTTGCAGAGGTTGCAGTTATCAGCAACAACAGTTTGCTAATAGTATTAAAGGTAGAGTTAAAGTCTAGGAGGAGCAGCCTGACACAGGAGCTGGCCATCTTTGTGAGAGCAGATCGTCAACACTGACCACTCTGCATCCAGTGCACAGTGACAATTTTTATGGCACATGAGTCCATGTTAGTGTATGTAGTGGGTCATAACTAGCCCCTTAATGCATTTCATGACATTGCTGCTGCACTCTTGATGCGCTCTCACTCTCTTCAGACACACTGGCACCGTCTGAAAGAGTGAGATGTTAAAAATATCTGTGCAGACTTGTGTGAGTTCATAAGCTCTGAACCCTCTTTGGAATACTGTTTGGGCCTTTTGCTTTTGCTTTCTGGGGGTTGATGCACGGCAGTGTGCTCGTCACATCTGCGCCAGACATACTGATTGGTCAGCTCAGCTGGTGAGACAGCGATTCTGGAGCTGGAGGAGGAGATTCATAGAAGGAGCCTGTAGGCTCTGTGAAGGGTAACTGAGGGACACTCAGCATCACTTACTATAGTCAGTGATGCACTGAAGAATGGCAATAGCGTGGTTGTTGACTTTGCATATAAGGACTTCATATATTCAACATGACTAATTAAAATTTCTCATCTAAATATAATTTCGACTTGCAGTTTTTACATATCCCTTAAGGATATTCAGTCTATTAGCACGACTCACATCGAAATGAAAGCAAGTCTTGATTTTTCCTCCTGGAGCTCCACCTGGAAAAGTTTTTGGTAGGAAAAAGTTCGTTTTGTTTTTCATTTTCTCTTTTGGAAACTTTAATGTTTCAACACTTTGAAGGAAAAAGTACAAAAAGAAATGAATAAGCTCCAAACTAGCTCCATGTTAGCCATGAACAGGCCAGCTCGGGGCTATAACAAGACACCATAGTAATATCCTGGCCATCCTTTTATTTTGGTGAACAGTAAACAGCATGCACTGGGATGATGGAGGATGTAAAGTGGTGAGCTGTGGGAGTGAGATATGGAAAGGAGTGGTCATGTTGTTCTTAGTGTCATTGTGTCTTCTGACCTGAAGGATCCCACGTCTTCAGCTGTTTCAGGTCTTACACTACTTCAGCCTGTATACAGCAGCTGTTTCCTGTGTCTGCTGCTTTGCAAAACAACCTCAACCCCAGTTCTACCATTTCAAGCTGTTCGTGTCATTTCATGAACATTTCTGTTGTCAGTGATGCTTTGCTGTGTTTCATGACGGTGTCTTGGTACTACTCTTTCTCCCTCTATGCTTTCCATGTACAGAGATGGGCAGTAACGCGTTACTGTAATCCGATTACTTTTTTCAAGCAACGAGTAAAGTAAGGGATTACTATTGCAAAAACGGTAATTAGATTACCGTTACTTTCCCGTAGGAACGCTGCGTTACTGCGTTACTAAAACCGTGATTTTTTTGCGAGAATGTCTCATGACAGTGACGTAAGCGAGTGCGCCGTTGGTGACAACAGCTGTGTGCAGATCAACAATGGATCATATATCGAGTGCAGAGAGAGTATGAGCGTGCAGCGTTTAAAGCGTGGAAGTACTGACCTTACTTTGAGTTTGATTCCATAAAAAGTGACAAAAACATTAGTGTCCGCTGTGCGTGGGAAGAAAACTTCTTTTTACAGCGAAAAAACCCCTAAACTTCCAACAAGCACCGAGTAGCTACGACGTAATGGGAACCTCACAGAGAAACTCGCGGATTCTTCCACTGACCGCAGCACACCTGCACCAGGGTAAACCTCCGCCTACCCCACTCCTGCTTTACAGGTGAAAATAGAGCAACAGGACCGCTGAGTCTTTGACTTTATTTATTTTCTGCTGTGTTTTACTTGCATCTATTTGAAAGACTGAGTGTAAACACAAAAAATATTTTATTTTATGTGCTGGAATGTGTAGAAAATAGGTTTAAATGTTAAACTAATTTCTTCCAGTCAGAGAATGTTGCAGATAATTAAATTTTTGCTTGATGCATAAAGTTAAAAGATTAAAACTAATAAAACAAGTTTTAAAAAGAGACTTTTCCATTTGATTACATTTTGTATGATGATTATGTAGAAAAAGTAGAATTGGGCTGAAAGATCTATTTATCACCTCTTCAGGTTGTAAATCGTGTTTTTAAAAGTAACTAAGTAACTAAGTAATTAATTACTTTTGAAAATAAGTAATCAGTAAAGTAACGGGATTTCTTTTTTGGGGAAGTAATCAGTAATTAGTTACTGATTACTTTTTTCAAGTGACTTAACCAACACTGTCCATGTATGTGCATGGAAGGACAGACAAAAGTGGTCCTGAAAACACATTTCATTTCTGTTTTTTCCTCCTTCTTCACAGCTACATGATAAGAGCAGATCAAAGATATTCTGAGGTGCTTGTGTGGAGGTTCATCTTCCAGCTAATCTGCAGGGTACAGTTGTGTGTGATTTTGGGGGAGTGTCTCCTTGTCTGTCATATAAATAGTCTGCTGCTTTGTTAGAGTTGGTGTCTCTTCCAGTTTGCCAGTCTCAGGTTCTGCACCAATTAGTATTGATCTTTTACAGGAAAACGCTATTACACATCAACAAAAATGGAGGCCATCAAGAAGAAAATGCTTATGCTGAAGTTGGACAAGGAAAATGCGCTGGATCAGGCGGAACAGGCTGAAACGGACAGAAAAGCAGCTGAAGATAGAAGCAAGCAGGTAGGTCACACAGGTGTCTGGTGGTTTATATGAGCTTAGTATGTGGTGTAGTTTAGCATCTTGTACCAATGAATGAATGAAAATAGGAAAGATGACTTTTTGAGACTTCCAGAGACCCAGTTATCTTTTATCTGTGGTTTTGGTGGATGGTAGTCAAACAAGGACCTGAGTCTGCTGCTGAGGAAAGTCTGTCCAAAAATGTACATTAAAATCTAACCCTGTGTTTCTTGTCCCACGCTATCAGCATGAAGACGAGCTTATACAAATGCAAAAGAAGCTGAAAGCAACAGAAGATGAGCTTGATAAATACTCCGAGGCCTTAAAGGATGCTCAGGAGAAGCTTGAAGTTGCTGATAAGAAAGCTGCTGATGTGAGTAAAACTAATTCACAGTGGTGTGTTTGGTGCATTTCATAATACCACATTATTGATTACTGACCAACCTTTACATTCTGAAAATACAAAAGAAAATATGTCTCTTCCACAAAGCAAACAGATTAGCAGGGTGCTGACGTGGATGTGACTCTTTGGGAGATTTTTTTCCCTATTTTATGACTGGGAAGGCCAAGAAACTGTAATACATGATACAGTGCTCTCTCAGTGGTGGCATTGTGTCTCACACAGCATGAACTGATGGCCAGTGTAAACCAAGCCAGTTTGAGTTCCTGTTTCAGCCTTGCATTCCATTCTCATCATGCTTACGTCTCACAGCTGTTGGGGGATTCAGAGCCCTTTTTAACTCTGATGTCAACCACCCAACCTTGGCAGTGAGATTAACAATTGTTCAAGTCCATTTTAGGTACCCATGCCTCCCAGATCACAGTAACTGACGGCCTTTATTTAATGGATGTAGCCTAATTTAGGCTCATTCACTGTGGCTCTCACAGCACAATAAGAACTAGACTATCATAAACCAGTGGGCTATTGCACTCACCTTTCTCCACCTGTTTTACTTTCATCCTTCAGCTCGTGCTACAATGTTTAGTTCTCAAAGGTGTCCATCCAAATGGTTCTCTTTCACACACTGACTTTGAGAATTTAAACTAGCGTCAGATTCACAGGACGGGCTCTCTGTCAGACATCGCTGAAGTGAAATACAAATGCAGGCCATAAGAGGCTGAAAGGAGATGGGGAACAAATGGAAAACAAACAGATGATATGACAAAAGTACTTTTTATACACACACTGAGGGGTGGTTAGAAATGAGACACCACTGAGGAAAGTCAGACACGGATTAAACTACAGAAAAGAGGGTGGGGCAGATAATCATACACAAGGAAAGACAAGACAGGAGTAGAAGGTCAGACACGAGGAAAGTAATGTTCAAAGGGAGGAAGAGGAATTAACCAAAAACCCATAAATAACACAGAAACTGACTAAATCTAAACAGAGACAGAAGAGGAAACGGGGAGATTTCGTCTGAGAGAAGCGATAGTTATTTCTATTTCTCCATATTTTTGTATGTTTATTTGTTTTATGTTATCCATACAAATAAGTGTTCAAAACCTCTTTTGGACAGATGTCCAATGTTATGATCAGAAAGTCATTGGTGCCCACAGGTGCACACAAGTGGTGAGGCGGTGGAGTCCTTTTGTTTAATGGCTGACCCCATTAAATCCAGTCGAACCAGTCGAACCAGTCGAACCAGTCGAGCCAGCCGAACCAGTCGAACCAGTCGAGCCATTACTTACAGAAACTCAGTCCACTAATTTAGCTCTTAGCTACAGTCCGTATGTTTTTGGACAGTGGCACACTTTTTGTAATTTTGCCTCTATACAGCACCACACTGGATTTTAAATCAAACAATCAAAACCATTTTCAAAAACCCTTTCTTCAAAAGATATGGCAGTTACATCGGATGAGAATCGTGCAAAAACATAGATATATTTATACAAATATTTAAAATATTCCAGGAAAAAGGGAATTTATCTGTCTTTAAAGACAATATCACTATTAATCATTCTTTAGCTCTCATTTTCCAGAGTGTTGATTATGGACACGATTTACCAAAATAAATCTCTTTTGCTATCCATCAGTAGTCCTTCAAATAAACCATAGCTTAAAGATTTTAGTTTGCTGTCAATGATAAAACCTGCTGTTCTGTAGCAGGCTAACAATAAATGTTCAAAGGTTCCACCTTCACCGTGGTTCAGCAGAGGACCTTTTCTTATGGTAATTTAATCTTTCTATATTCTCTTGATTCATAATTATCACCATGACCTCATCAGCACAAGCCATGGCTGCCATTCTGTATGAATCACAGATATTATTACAGACCACTGGACACGCTCAGCCTGAGGATCTATCTCGTTTTGCTGCGCGGCACTGACCAGCGACTCGATCTTCCAGGTGATCCAACGACGAGGGAGGCTGGGAGGATTGGTTCACTCTCTTTGGGGGGAGAGAGCATCTGCGTTGGTGCTCCACGAGTCTGGGAGGTAGAAGTTTGTATAGTTAAACTGGGCAACCAGAAAAAGACCACCTGGCTTGCAGTGAGTTTGATCATTTCTTGTGGTCATCCAAACAACAAAGGGATTTTCAGCTTCCTCTGCAAGTGCCTCCATTCTTCCAGCGCCAGCTTCACCACCAGCAGTTCTCACCTCCCCATGTTGTAATTGTGCTTTGTGGGTGACAGCTGATGAGCAAAGAAAGCCAAGGGGTGCATTTTATCAGCAGCCCTCTGGGACAACACTGCATCTAGAATCCAAAGTGTCAACCTCCTCAATGAACTAGAGTGTGTTGAGCAAGAATAAGCGCAGAGGCGAGCAGATGCTCCAGATGGTCGAAGGTTTCCCAGGCTGAGACATTCCACTAGAAAGGCGTCTTAAGAAAAGTCAGACTTTGCTATTGTTCCGATAAACCAGCGATAGAAGTTGGAAAAACCTAAAAAGTAGACACTGTAGATGTTTCCTGGATATGGGAACTACCACTGCCTGCACTTTCACCATGAATTTGCTGCATTCAACTATCTTTTGGAGCAAAATGTCCTGATTTGAAGTGAGGCCACAAAGAACTCACTCACGTTCTCCCCACTTTTGTCATTGGATGGTGATTGCATCCTGGTGCAAATCAGTGTCTGTTGAGCCCATTGTGGTCAGATTGTTGTGTCATAAAACCAGCAGAAAGATGGGCCCACTCACAGATCACTGAGAAAACATCATGACTCAGTGTTTCTGTGTTTCTCAGTTCTGGTATTGTTTAGCTTCCTTGTTCTTCCCACTTTAATCATTTTCTATTTCCAGTTCTGAATTGTTTGTTCCCTTTCGTGTCCTGGTTGTCTTGGTCTCGTCTGTGTTCTCCCCAGCCTGTCATGTCAGTCGCCCTCTCCATCTTCTCAGTCTGTCTCCCCTGTCCCAGTGTTTGTATATCTTAGTCTGCGTCTTAGTATGTTTCCTGTTTTATTTTGGCAGTCTCTCATCCTGTGCTCAGTGTGTTCAGTTTTGCTTCCTCCCTTCCTGTTAGTCTGATTATTTCCTGCTGTGTTCCCTCCTGTTTCCCATCCGCTCATTATCCTGTGTGTATTTAAGGCCTCAGTCTCCCTCTCCTCACTGGTGTGTTGTCCACTGGCTGTGTTTCTCAATGCTCCATGTTCTCCTCACTACTTGTTCCACAGAGATAAAGCTGCTTCTTCCAGTTTACCCTCTTCGTGTTTGAGTCCTGTAACTGGGTCCCACTCTTGACAGACATAGCTAAGCATTTTGCAATCTGGCGCCATCTGTTACAGCTGAAATTTCTTAGGTATCAAAAAGCAGAAATGAGGTTTTCTTGGCAGTCGTCATTTTTGCAAAACCAAAAGAACTCAAAAGTACACAATACTGTACACAACAGTACTCCAGTGCATAATGTATCTGTGCGTGAACAAGTCAGTTAGGCAGAAAATAGCAATTCATGATGGAAACTGCCTTCAAGCCCTTGAGCTCTGCAGGAAATGTGGTTTTATCGAGATGGATTTTTTGGTAGCAAGACAGAAAAGACAGAATTGCTGTTAATGTTGTTCAAATGTGAATCGTAATTCTGGTCTTCGTGTGCTGCTGGTTCAGTAAATTTTGTCGTTGCACGATGAAACTGGCAGCTGTGGAATCTGTGAGAGCTGTGCTTTCAGCAGAGACACTGTTTGTGTACTTGTACTTGAATCTGTATTTTGTGTTTACATCTTTTCACTTATACCTGCTCTTTAATTGGTTAAAGAGTTATTCTAGCTGTTTTATTTTGCCCTTTCAATGCTTGTAAACCTTGGTATATTTTAGAAATGGGTCTAATTCCTGAAATAGATTTTTATGCCATTAGGAAAACATTCAGAACACCCGACACAGATCTTTCTGTTAAATATACTTTCAATCTTATGTTTATTTGTAAAAATCTACAGAAGTCTTTATTTGTCAGTCCTTTTTCTTTCAAATCTTCAAAACCTTTTTAATTGGTCCCATTAAGTAAATCAAAATATTTAACCAAACCCATATCTTTCCCTTTCTTAAATCAAGTATCCGTTATATTTGGGATAAATCCAGGGTTGTGTGAGTCTATAGGGCTCCTGGTCTGGTTCTGTCTGACCACATTAAACGAAGTCCTAGGACATGCTTGTATGCAGGGACTGGATTCATTAAGGTGTGTGGAGAGGCTTCTATCACCTATTATTACCTGCAGACCAGGTTACATATGTCCACTAGATTGCCAGTTGTGCATAAGATGTATTTCACCTGTGTGCACCTTCCTCCACCTTAACATGCCACCCTGTGTTCCTTCCTCTTCTTGAAACATGCATTGACCAGTCATTTCCATCCTTTGCTGAAATCACTTCCTCATCACCCGTGTTCCCATGTCTGTTAAAGTTGACACCAGTTACCACTCATTACCACTATATTCAACTTTTCTGACTGTGCAGCACACGCATTAACATTCACCTATTTCATGTACAGCTTTGAACTAATGCTCCGGTCTGACAGACGCTTCACCTGAACAGAACTATTCGTATACACTTCCTTCAAAATGACCCATAATCGAGTTCTCTCTCTAGAACAGTTTGAATCCACCTCCAATGCTACTGGCCTCATCACTTCGACCTGGTCTCTTGTACACACAATATGTCTGTTTTCCTTCTCTTCATAATATCTCCCTTCATGAGCCGTAGTCCATACGGACTCCTTACTCTTTTCCACGTTCCTGCATTTCTGTCTTTCTCGATGCCTCCTAACTCACCTTCCCTGCTGAGTCTTCCTTTGTCTTCGGCCAACAGTGGCACCCTGTTTTCGCCCTAACACCCCAACCATTTCTGCAGCATTCCAGCAATCAGGTATGTATCATAGAGAGGCCAGACCAGAGCCACTCCTCAGTAAAAGTAAGTTGGAGTTTTCCAAAAGGCACCTGAAGCACTCTCGCACGATGAGAAACAAAATTCCCTGCTCTGATGAAACAAACACTTAGCTCTTTGGCCTGAATGCCAAGCATGATGTCTGGAGGAAATCAGGCACCGCTCATCACCTGGCCAATGCCATCTCTACAGTGAAGCATGATGGTGGCAACCGGCTCCAAACTGCTCTGGGCCTCGAAGGTCCTAAGCACACAGTCCAGATAACAAAGGAGTCACTTTATGATTACTCTGTCCTTATGTGACCTATAGAGCCAAGACTTGATTTAAGACCTGTTAAATCTAATATTTGTAAATATGTTTAAAAAGAAAATTTCAAGCAAATGGAATAATGGTGTAATATGACAAAATGTGGAAAAAGAGAGAATACATGCACTGTATCACGATAAGCTTCTGGCTGAGTACATCATCCTAACTCACTGAAAACCAAAAAGGTTATTTGAAGAGATTCTTTGGAAAAGCTTTGTCCACATCCACATTATATTATCCACTTCTTTGGAATAACATGCAATACGCTTCTATCAGGAAATGCTGCTTTTACTGTGTTAGACATGTGCAGCGTATGTAACAGACTGTTTTTCTAATTAATCTGCTCCTTGTATTCTCAGGCAGAGGCAGAAGTGGCTTCCCTCAACAGACGTATCCAGCTCGTAGAGGAGGAGCTGGACCGCGCTCAGGAGAGGCTGGCAACAGCTCTGCAGAAACTGGAAGAAGCTGAGAAGGCTGCAGATGAGAGCGAGAGGTGACTCTGCTGTGACCTCTATTGTTCTTCTGCGATGAGTATCACAAGTCAAGCGTTATAGGAACAGCTTGAATGTCAGTGACCACACTTTTCCCGTTGGATGGTTCATGAACATACTGTGCTAGAACCACACAAAAAAGACCTGGGACTGAAAATGTATCTTAATATATCAGTAAAAAACTCCATAGATGTTGAATAGCTACTGAGTATTTGAGCTTAGTGCAGCCATGGAAGCAGATGGAAATTTAAACTGCAAGCGAGATCTTTGTACTGGCTGATCAGACTTTATACAAAACAGGCGCCAGGAACTAAACAGGAACCCTAAACTGGGGGTACACTAGAAACCAGGAACACTTGGAGGTCATCAGACCCATGACTGGAACATAAGAGACACTGACAGAGTGTATACATAAGAGAAGTGGAGATGCATAGAAACACAGCTGGAGCAAACTAGACAAACGTTAGAGGGGAAACAAAACTGAACACAATGCACATGAGACAAGGAGCGAGAGAGCGAGGGACATGACGGGCTGGGGGGAACACAGACGAGACCAAGACAACGAGGACACGAAATGGAACAAGTAACTAGAAATGCAAATGATTCAACTAGCTACATACACGTGGCTACAATGAAACTACATAACAAACTTAGAAATAGCGACCAAACTAACAACCTTGACGAGTCCAACAGAAAACAGGCGTCCTTACAATTGGACAATCTGTGTAACCTCTGTAAGGCCAAGGTATCGCCTCATGCTACTGGTACTCACACCAACACCAGCCAAATGCAAAACTAAAAAGTACCAAAAAAAACATTCAGAAAAGATGAGGAGGGGAAAGAGTCAGTGGCCTCCACCTGTTAAACCTGCTTCTCTGGTGCACTTGTTAGTTTTATTAAGACCAAAGCAGCTCAAACAATCCCCTTTGCTACTTAACAGATCAGGTCAATATCTGAAAGTTTCATTGAGTTGGTGCTATACTCATTTTTTTAATTGTGTATTATTGCACAGTCTATTATTAGCTTCCTCCCAGTCATATGTAAGGCAGCAGCATCTAAACAGAGGTTATTAACACCACGTTCTTATATTTAGCTGACAGATTTTCAAAATGTACTGTTCTATGCATCAAATCCTATCTGCCCCACAGAAAACACTGTGTAGCTATGGTGACAGGTCACTGTGTGGCAGCACCATGACCTAAGTGAGGCTCTTGATTACATATTTGATCACCACACTGGTGAGGAGGAGAGAGGCCAGGAAACTGACAGTGAGGATGGATCAGAAGCTGAAGATGGCATGGAATATAATCCAGATAAAGAGGAATGATGATGACGATGATGGCCATCGAATCATGCTTTGAACTGTTCCTGATTAATTAAACATGATTTACATGTTGTCATGGGCGATTTGCTTTGACAGCCACAATACTATTCAGGGTCATCATCAGCAAGACAAACTGGCAGTGATTAGAGGTTTGTGACGAGTGCGTGGAATAGCAGCCACTCATCACTCATGTCCAAGTCCAAACATCACAGTGTCTGGTCACCGGTAGGGGACGCTGCCCTTTCAAAAAGTAAATGCCAATCAAGCAGTCTAAACATGGCATAAAGATATGTCAGAAGTGCAGTTTTGGGATAATTTCCTAGCCACACAAATAAAACATTCCCGTCCACTTTTGGCCAGGACCACAACAGGTGTTGCTTTATGTGACTATAAAAGATTTGAAATGGTTTAAAAACAAATGTTCTTAACGTTGTAACTTATCCAAAGTAGCCTGTGATAAACAGTAGACTGTGTTTCATCTGATCATTTCTTACAGTCAAACTAATCCAGATGTTTTTTCAGATTAATGAGACTTAGAAAGGCTGTCATGCTCACAAGAACGTGAGCTGATTACAAAAATCTAACACAACATACAGTGATAATACATCTATTATTATAGTTTCTATATCTGATCGAGAACACAAAATTGTTTTACATGAAATGAACGAAGCACGAGGGTTAAAAATGTTTAGCAGTGTATTTGTATTGTCAGAAAGTAAGGATGGTTTGTCTGCACAGAGGCATGAAGGTGATTGAGAACAGAGCTCTGAAAGATGAAGAGAAGATGGAGCTCCAGGAGATTCAGCTGAAGGAAGCTAAACACATCGCTGAGGAGGCTGACCGCAAATACGAGGAGGCGAGTGTTTTTGTTCTTGTCTGTTGCAGTCCGCTGCAGTGATGCACTTTCTTTAGGAACCAAAGACATTTGAAAGGAGCTGGTAACTGTATCTACCTCTGTGTTGTTATTACAATAATACTGAAAAATAGCAAATCCACGGTGCAGGACCTTAAACTCTCACACTTTCTCCTCAGGTTGCTCGTAAACTGGTGATTGTAGAAGGAGAGTTAGAGCGTACAGAGGAGAGGGCAGAGCTGGCTGAGGCGTGAGTACATATATCGTGTTACCTGCCTCATGTTTGGGGTTTTTTGAAGGACAGAAGCAATTATTTCCTAGGAGCACTGCTTCAAGTGTTTACAGGGTTTTTTTTTACATGTCATGGCAAACATTTAAACTGTGAGTTTTCTGCACCAACCTGTTTTTGTCTTCTAAAAACTCTAAAAGTAAATGTGCTGAGCTGGAGGATGAACTGAAGAATGTCACCAATAACCTAAAGTCCCTGGAGGCCAGGGCTGAGAAGGTAAGGAAAGGCCAGAGACACTGAGAGTAAACATATATTTTCAAAACGTGACTTTTTACATATAACAATAAAGAAGCTGACACAGTACACTCGGGAGGTTTAGAGTCAAACCAAGTATCTCCTTGCCCCGCTGTGACACTTCACCATCCTGCAGACCTCACCCTCTGAATAATCTTCTCCTTCCACACAGTACTCGCAAAAGGAGGACAAGTATGAGGAAGAAATTAAGATCCTAACTGACAAACTGAAAGAGGTGAGCAAGAAAGAAAAATGACCTGTAGATATTCTAAATGCTGGATTTATTGATCATTTTATTTATCTATTTAAAATATTTTCTACATTTAAATGAGCGCTGGGCTCTAAATGTTTTGATGCTTTGAGAGGTCAACATATTGCTGCATTTCTGTTACTTCTTCAACTTCGTTGTCTGATCAAAAGTTGTTGCTTTAACAGGCCGAGACGCGAGCTGAGTTTGCTGAGAGATCTGTGGCCAAGCTGGAGAAGACAATTGATGATCTGGAAGGTAAAACACTCATTTCTCAACAAAGTTCACCCTTTAATTACCGTATTTTTCAGACCATAAGGTGCACCAGATTATAAGACGCACTAAGCGAAACAAAACAGTCAAATAAGTCACACTTTACTCAACTCATTCTTCTTGCTTCCTCCACTTCTGTACCATTGATTCATTAATGTTGAATTCTCTGGCAGCTGCTCTATTCCCATGTTGTTGCAGTATATTAATGACTAACCTCGTATTGTGGATGGATTATCTCAGTTGTTCTCCTGACTGAAGTTTGGTCCGTTTACAGCATCCTGCCATGCGATTGCATTTGTCTCTAACTATCAGGAACCTTAACATTATCCAGTGGAAAAAAGTTAGCGTTCATCCTCCAGCTTCACTGTGTTTGTTATGCTAACATAGCTGTGTCGCTAGCGACACGTAGCACATCATTATATACAGTAGCAGCTAGCCCAACTTCAGTAACCCTACAAACGTCACTGCTGTTTAGTTTCCTGTCTTCATTTATGTTGGAAGTGATGGCAGAGCTGTACGTTTTAATATTTTCAGAAATCTCTCAGTCAGAAAATGCTATGGTCATGTCCAAATTCATGGGCTGCATCCTCCTGAGGACCCGGCCTTCGTGGTCTACGTGGGCCGGGTCCTCAGAAGGTCGGGTAGGCCGGAAGTAAACGGCTGTGGAATTGGACGGTCCAGCCTTCTGATCAGCGTCACCACTGTCTCGGTGGAGTTTAATAAACTCGTCCGTCTGCTCCTTGCTATCTAAAATATAACAGGACACTGGCGTAAATTCTCGACTGTCTCACACCTCTGTTTAATCAGTTTTCTGTTTGACGTTTATTCAGCTGTGTGAAAACCAAGGAGGAACCCACCCGGGGGATTAATAAAGTTTTATTTTATCTAATCTAATCTAATAACTTTAATCTCAGCCAAACCGATTTACTCACGAACAAACAAAACACTGAAAAAAGCCCAACAATAACATTTTTAGGTTGTCTAAGTGACTTATATATTACGTTTAACCTGAGTAGCAAAAGTCTGCGGTGATCTGAAAATGATGTGCCGGGAGTTGTGCCATTCTCGGCGGCTTCAGTGACCCTCGAGCTCCCGGCTAGCTGTCGAGCTGGTGGGTAGCAGACGTCTCCGAAAATGTCGGCACACTTTTGCAAATATGGGATATCTTGATAAACCGAGCAGATATTTGATGTTTACACAGCTACTTTCTCACCTGAAAATATGTTAAAAGTTTATTTTGTGACCCAGAAAGAATAATAAGAGTAATTTTAAAACTTAGTAGCGGACGCCATTGCCAGAAACTGGAGTTTGGCTGGGCCGCGCTATGAATTCTGGGATATGGTGAACCACGAAGGACACACCCGACCCATCCTTCAAATTCGGGGAAAAGGAGGACGCATTTGTCGGCTGCATTCGGAGGAGTCTACGACTTTGGACAGTCTTCGTTCGCTGTATATATATACATATATACACACACACATATATATATATATATATATATATGTGTGTGTATATATATGTGTATATATATACACATATATATACACACACACACACACACACATATATATATATATATGTATGTGTGTGTGTGTATATATATGTGTATATATATACACACACACACACACACACACACATATATATATATATATATATGTGTGTGTGTGTGTATATATATGTGTATATATATACACACACACACACACACACACATATATATATATATATGTGTGTGTGTGTGCGTGTATATATATACACATATATATACACACACACACACACACACACACATATGTATATATATATATATATATATATATATATATGTGTGTGTGTGTGTGTGTGTATATATATACACATATATATACACACACACACACATAAGCAGCTGGATAGCGTAGTGGTTAGACTACACGCCTTTGGAACAGAGGATCGCAAGTTCGATTCCTGCCTGGGGCGTCTGTATCCAGTAAGGGTCCTAAGGCTAGACCCCCTATGCTAAGCAAGCCTACCGCAGACATGAGCGAGACAGATAAATATGAAGGCATGCCGGCTCGGACGTCGCCCGGATCAACAAGGTCCGCGTCAGGTGTTGAGGAACCAGGGCACCCTGACGAAAAGTGGGCTACTGGAACAAGAAGGCATCGGTGGGCAAGGGACGAAAACAGGGCTTTGTTGGAATGCTACTACGCAAGTAACCCCGGCGGAAGGGGCTACATGAATAGGATGAGGGACCTATGGATTCTTCGATACCCAACATCCACAATGACAGCGAAACAACTAGTAGCTCAGTGTTCCAACATTCGAAAGAAGGGACTGCTCTCACAGCTAGAGATTGACGAGGTACAACACAAATGCTACGGCAAGGAGGAGTCAGGACGCCAGGTCAGGGGGGAGATATCATCACCCCCACCCGAGATTGGGTACATAGCCCCAAGTGTGATAGGAGAAGGATCGTTGAGTGCGAGAGGAACTGACCTGAAAAATAGGATCATGGCCAAGCTTGAAACCTGGATCCCCTGTAGCCGGTTACCAAGATTACGTGAAGTACCCTCAGAAGGTCTGCTAGATGATGTTAATGCAGCACTACGGGCAATACCTACAACCACGATTACCGACACTAACAAGCTGATCTACAATACGGCAGCAGTGATCAGTGAGATGCTTGGCTACAAGTTGAACAGCCACAAGGGGCAGTACCCTCCATGGAGAAGGAGGCTAGAGGGCAAGATCAAAGTAGCACGGAGAGAGGTTAGCCAACTAACGGAGTTGCAGAAAGGTGCGACGAATAAGGTGCCTAAGAAATACAGCAGGCTGTCCATACCTGAGGCCTTGGAAACTGCCAAGCAAAGACTCACAGCCTTGGCCAGCCGCTTGAGGAGGTACACCAGAGAGATAGAAGGCAGGAGAATAAACCAGCTGTTCTCCACAGAACCAGCAAAGGTGTACTCTCAGTGGCAAGGGAACAATAAGAGAACAGCACCACCAAGGCTGGAGACGGAGCAATACTGGAAGAGCATATGGGAGAAGGACGCAACCCATAACGGCAATGCTCAGTGGCTAGAGGATCTGAGGGCAGACCACAGCGACCTCCCTGAACAGGGTCCAGTAACCATCACAGTGGCAGATATCCAAGAAAGGGTCTCCAGTATGAAGAGTTGGACAGCACCAGGGCCCGACATGGTTCACGCCTACTGGCTGAAGAAGCTAACTGCACTCCACGAGCGTCTGGCAGCACAAATGAACCAGCTGCTAGTTAACGAGAGACACCCGGAATGGCTAACTGAAGGCCGGACGGTCCTGATCCCCAAGGACCCCAAGAAGGGACCGGTCCCCTCCAACTACCGACCGATAACCTGCCTCAGTACTACATGGAAGCTCCTGTCAGGCATCATATCGGCTAAGATGAACAGGCACATGGGTCAATACATGAGCGGGACACAGAAAGGAATTGGCAAGAATACCAGAGGCGCAAAACACCAGCTACTGGTAGACAGAACAATCAGCCGAGACTGCAAGACCAGACTGACCAACCTGTGCACTGCCTGGATTGATTACAAGAAGGCCTATGACTCAATGCCCCACAGCTGGATACTGGAATGCCTAGAATTGTACAAGATCAATGGGACCCTAAGAGCCTTCATCAGGAACTCAATGGGGATGTGGCGTACAACACTAGAGGCCAACTCCAAGCCCATAGCACAAGTCACCATCAAGTGCGGGATCTACCAAGGAGATGCTCTGTCCCCACTGCTGTTCTGCATAGGCCTGAACCCCCTCAGTGAGATCATTAACAAGACTGGCTACGGATACCGACTACAGAACGGAGCAGTTGTCAGCCACCTCCTGTACATGGATGACATCAAGCTGTATGCCAAGAGTGAACGAGACATCGATTCACTGATCCACACTACCAGGCTATACAGCAATGACATTGGAATGTCGTTCGGACTGGAGAAGTGTAGTCGGATGGTAACAAAGAGAGGGAAGGTAGTCAGAACTGAGGGGATTGAACTACCAGAAGGCAACATTGCAGACATAGAGGACAGTTACAAGTACTTGGGGATCCCGCAGGCGAATGGGAACCATGAAGAGGCCGCTAGAAAAGCTGCAACCACCAAGTACCTGCAGAGGGTCAGGCAAGTCCTGAGGAGTCAGCTGAATGGTAAGAACAAGATCCGGGCCATCAACACGTACGCCCTGCCCGTGATCAGGTACCCTGCTGGGGTAATAGGCTGGCCAAAGGAGGAGATAGAAGCCACTGACATAAAGACAAGAAAGCTCCTTACCATGCATGGAGGGTTTCACCCCAAGTCCAGCACCCTGAGGCTGTACGCTAAGCGGAAGGAAGGGGGCCGGGGACTGGTGAGTGTCAGCACCACAGTCCAGGATGAGACAACGAACATCCAAGAATACATTGGGAAGATGGCCCCAACTGACCGAGTGCTCAGTGAATACCTCAGGCAGCAGAAACCCAAGAAAGAGGAGGGAGACGAGGAACCATCATGGAAGGACAGAGCCCTGCACGGTATGTACCACCGGCAGATAGAGGAGGTGGCTGATATCCAGAAATCCTACCAGTGGCTGGACAAAGCTGGACTGAAAGACAGCACAGAGGCACTAATCATGGCAGCACAAGAACAAGCTCTGAGTACAAGATCCATAGAGGCTGGGGTCTATCACACCAGGCAAGACCCCAGGTGCAGGCTGTGTAAAGATGCCCCAGAGACAATCCAGCACATAACAGCAGGGTGCAAGATGCTAGCAGGCAAGGCATACATGGAACGCCATAACCAAGTGGCCGGCATAGTGTACAGGAACATCTGTGCCGAGTATAACCTGGAAGTCCCGAGGTCAAAATGGGAGATGCCCCCAAGGGTGGTGGAGAATGACCGAGCTAAGATCCTGTGGGACTTCCAGATACAGACGGACAAAATGGTGGTGGCTAACCAACCGGACATAGTGGTGGTAGACAAACAGAAGAAGACGGCCGTAGTGATCGATGTAGCGGTTCCGAATGACAGCAATATCAGGAAGAAGGAACACGAGAAGCTGGAGAAATACCAAGGGCTCAGAGAAGAGCTCGAGAGGATGTGGAGGGTGAAGGTAACGGTGGTCCCCGTGGTAATCGGAGCACTAGGTGCGGTGACTCCCAAGATAGGCGAGTGGCTCCAGCAGATCCCGGGAACAACATCGGAGATCTCTGTCCAGAAGAGCGCAGTCCTGGGAACAGCTAAGATACTGCGCAGGACCCTCAAGCTCCCAGGCCTCTGGTAGAGGACCCGAGCTTGAAGGATAAACCGCCCGCAGGGGCGTGCTGGGTGTTTTTTTTATATATATGTGTGTGTGTGTGTGTGTGCATATATATACACATATATATACACACACACACACATACATATATATATATATATATGTGTGTGTGTGTGTGTGTGCATATATATACACATATATATACACACACACACACATATATATATATATATATATATGTGTGTGTGTGTGTGTGTGTGTGTATATATATACACACACACACACACACACATATATATATATATATATATATGTGTGTGTGTGTGTGTGTGTGTATATATATACACATATATATACACACACACACACATATGTATATATATATATATATATATGTGTGTGTGTGTGTGTGTGTGTATATATATATACACATATATATACACACACACACATATATATTAGGGGTGCAACGATACACAAAATTCACGGTTCGGTTCGGTTCGATACTTTGGTGTCACGGTTCGATATTTTTTCGATACAAAAAAATGTTCATGCCTTTTTAATTTGTCATTTATTAAAATTATAAATATATATTTTAACTCAAAAGTACAGTTTTTAAATTTAACCCTAACCCTTGTGCGCGTTTTTTATTTTGACAGCGAATGCGCACCTGCGGACCACTTATGTGCAGCCCTGGTTATTTAGCTCGTCATATTGCAGCCACAGAAATTATTTTGTCCATGAAACCATAAAGCTGCACTTTCTTTTTGCCTTATAGTCTGATTTGTCATAACTTCTCCGTTTTGTGGTAAGCTTTTATTTGGCTGTCACTTCTTCACCCCGACCTGTCTTACTTGGCTCAGCAGAACTAAAATATATATACTGCTACTTTTACACACGGACTCACATAAGCTCAGCGATTCTCTGCGCGATCAACCTCTCACATGTTTAAGCTTGCTGCGGGAGATTTCACTTGTCATGTTTGCATAGTAAGCTAACGATTAATAAGACGATGTCAGAGGAATTGGTGCACAAATTATCATCACTCACAGATCAGTGCTGTCATTGCAAAGTGAAAGCAAAAAAACAAGCGCAAATTCAAACGCGACTTCAATATGTCACATATTGACAGTGGCTCACCGATGCCAATGACATAATTACCCAGCTACATTTCTGAAAGAATGCAAAAGCATTGACATATATTTTTCCTTCCTACAATAGCCCGACGGGCAGGGAAGAGATAGAATTTTGGTAGCCCGACTGGAAAGATCGCTAGCCCCGGGACGTCGGGCTAGCGATTTTGCAAGCCCTGTATCTGATTGAGGAATCACTCATCTTTGGAAAAGAGAGTTTATTACAGAGAAATGGCTCTTTCCAAAATAAAAGCTATACTATCCGCTTCTTCTGGGCTATATTCTCAGCAGCATAAGGAGAATCATGTGCTAACAGCTGTCTAAATGACTCGGCTAAAGTTAGTAGCATGCTTGTTGTTTTTGTCTTTGCACTAGGATGATGTCGGCGTAAATGTGCAGTCATATTCGTTGTGTTCCCACTAGTGCTTTCAGGTTAATCTCGTTGAAATGACCTTAACGCCACAACACGGCAAATCTCCATTAACGAGCTACCGCCGATCGCCCCGTGCATGGGGCTAGACGGCCAACACGTTAACGAGCTAACTGCGCTAACACACTAGTTCCCACCCATGTAATTAAGCATTGCATGGCACATCCAACATACTGTTTTACTTTAGTCCATGACTCGCTTACCTTCAGGGTCATACGTCACATGAAAACCAAAATAATTCCAAACGCCAGATCTGAATGAGGGTGGGGGAGGTTCAATTTGCCATGTTGCAAGGAGAGCTTAACTTCTGTCTCGCTAGCTTGCCCTGCGCTCTTCCTCCTGACTATGCTGTCTGTGTTGAGCGCTCAGTGGATCTGCGCTCGACAGTGCAGCCTAGGCGGAGTAGTCGAACGCAGATTCACTGAGCGCTCAACACAGACAGCATCGTCAGAAGGAAAGTTGATAAAATAAATTACAAATGTTGTATTGTTCGATACATATGCGTACCGAACCGAAAGCACTGTATCGAACGGTTCAATATCGATACGAATATCGTTGCACCCCTAGTATATATATATATATATATATATATATATATATATATATATATATATATATATATATATATATATATATATATATAATGGTGGTCCCCGTGGTAATCGGAGCACTAGGTGCGGTGACTCCCAAGCTAGGCGAGTGGCTCCAGCAGATCCCGGGAATAACATCGGAGATCTCTGTCCAGAAGAGCGCAGTCCTGGGAACAGCTAAGATACTGCGCAGGACCCTCAAGCTCCCAGGCCTCTGGTAGAGGACCCGAGCTTGAAGGATAAACCGCCCGCAGGGGCGTGCTGGGTGTTTTTTTTTTTATATATACCCAATACCCAATTATTAGCACAGACGCATTGTGATTAAATGCTTCCTGGCTCCATTTAAAGCTCATAATGGCAGAGTCATCACAGTACGGATACCGACTACGGAACAGAGCAGTCGTCAGCCACCTCCTGTACATGGATGACATCAAGCTGTATGCCAAGAGTGAACGAGACATCGATTCACTGATCCACACTACCAGGCTATACAGCAATGACATTGGAATGTCGTTCGGACTGGAGAAGTGTAGTCGGATGGTAACAAAGAGAGGGAAGGTAGTCAGAACTGAGGGGATTGAACTACCAGAAGGCAACATTGCAGACATAGAGGACAGTTACAAGTACCTGGGGATCCCGCAGGCGAATGGGAACCATGAAGAGGCCGCTAGAAAAGCTGCAACCACCAAGTACCTGCAGAGGGTCAGGCAAGTCCTGAGGAGTCAGCTGAACGGTAAGAACAAGATCCGGGCCATCAACACGTACGCCCTGCCCGTGATCAGGTACCCTGCTGGGATAATAAGCTGGCCAAAGGAGGAGATAGAAGCCACTGACATCAAGACAAGAAAGCTCCTTACCATGCATGGAGGGTTTCACCCCAAGTCCAGCACCCTGAGGCTGTACGCTAAGCGGAAGGAAGGGGGCCGGAGACTGGTGAGTGTCAGCACCACAGTCCAGGATGAGACAACGAACATCCAAGAATACATTGGGAAGATGGCCCCAACTGACCGAGTGCTCAGTGAATACCTCAGGCAGCAGAAACCCAAGAAAGAGGAGGGAGACGAGGAACCATCATGGAAGGACAGGCCCCTGCACGGTATGTACCACCGGCAGATAGAGGAGGTGGCTGATATCCAGAAATCCTACCAGTGGCTGGACAAAGCTGGACTGAAAGACAGCACAGACGCACTAATCATGGCAGCACAAGAACAAGCTCTGAGTACAAGATCCATAGAGGCTGGGGTCTATCACACCAGGCAAGACCCCAGGTGCAGGCTGTGTAAAGATGCCCCAGAGACAATCCAGCACATAACAGCAGGGTGCAAGATGCTAGCAGGCATACATGCATGTATGGGAGGATGTCTCCAGTACGTTCAGTTGTGATGAAGAGTCCAAGACAGTGAGCAGCACTAACACAGAAAACAAGGCTACTCTTATTAACTGGACTCTTCTATTTAAGAAAGAACTGCTTAGTTCATTTTTTTATAACTTAGTATTTCACTGTGAATGTTTCTGCAGATCAGTTTCAGCCTCTTTGTTCAAACTGTCTGTTTTCTTTCTTCACTTTTGTCTCTTGTCTGTGTTTATACCCACAGATGAACTTTATGCACAAAAGCTCAAGTACAAAGCCATCAGTGAGGAACTGGACCATGCCCTTAATGACATGACCTCTATGTAAGTTGTGACAGCACATGGATGACCAAGAGTCTTGCACATTTAAATCAACCACTTTGTGATTTAATAATGAATTGTGCCATAAAATATGCATTATTAGTAAATTGATTTCAGAGCATCAGGCTGTCCATTTTACTGCATTAATTTAAAAAATGCTTTAGAAAATTACAAAAATCTTAATTATTGTTAAATTAAGTTTTTAATTGAGTGTTTAATCTTTTTTTTCTAAATAAACAACTAAACATTAAAGAGTTTGATAGTGTTTTACCACCCAGAATAAGTGCACTGTAAACTTTAAGGTACTGATGTTCTGTGTGGCCTCTTCTTACTGTTGATAGACAAACAGCGGGTACAGAATTGAGACACTATTGAAGGCTGATATGCTTGTTTTGGGACCTCAAAGATGATGCTGAAAACACACTAAAGGTTTAAACCAGGGGTCAGCAACCGTTAACACCCAAAGAGCCATTTGGAGCCGGTTTCCACGCAAAAGAAAACACTGGGAGCCGCAAATACTTTCTGACATCTAAAATGAAGATAACACTGTATATATTGTTTTTTACTTTTATGCTTTGTGTGAACAACTAAGGTGTGCTGCTTATGAAATCCATGAAGTGCTACAGAGAAAATTACATTTTATTTATGTAATGAACACATTTTGAACTGAAAGAAATATAACAAAAGGAAAGCTGAACTAAAATGATCCAGCAAACAAAAACTGTTGTGAGCCGCCACCCTTATATCTCCTTTGGGCTTTTGGAGCCTTGACCTGACTTTTAAAAAATAATTGAAGAAAAAAACATTCAGCCTAAATACGTATTTTACCTGGTTAATGTGTGTGGCGGGCGTGGTCTGTGCGGAGTCAAATATCTTGTCAGCAAATTGAGCACCTCTGTTAAAGCTGACGGATTCATCAATGGGTTCTTTTGTCGTGGCCACCATGTTATCTGTAAATCTAGACCTGCTTGTAAACATATTGAATGGCCTATCAATGTTGCACTTGTGTTGCCTAAGATGTTATTTCAGATATAATTGCACTTACTGTCTTTTGCTTCTGTTGTTTTCAGCTAAATGTTCAGAATCTCCACCATCCTTCCAGGTTGTGACCTTTTCTTCTGCTGACCATTACTCTCAGCTCTGCGTCTGTGATCGCCTACCTGTATTTACAGTATTCCCTCTAAATCCTCGAAGTTTGCTCCCGTGCAGTTAGCCTCTTATGATTCAGTTGTCCATGGATAATTGTTTGCTCTCTTAAATGTTGTTTTGTTTTGCTCTTCGTTGTGCTTCTGTATCAATTCTGTGCTGTATCCCTGTTTAAGGAAACATCTCTGGGTTACGTCATCTGTATTCATGGTTTATTTTCTTAGTTTGAAGTTATTAATATTTGTCTTGCAATTTCGACGGGCGTTCTGCAGTGTTCAGTCCCTAATGAATGCTTTCAGGATTTTCTTGTCTCAGGAATTCATGGAAAATTTGGTGATGAAAACCACATCTGGATAGAAATATCACCAACCTATATATATAAATATACTTAAAGATTTTCCTGAATTGTGAATTACAAAGTATTATGATTGTAAAGCCCTGGTGAAAGTATGTCTCATGTTCATTTGTCTGTCAGCAAAGTAATTTGAACAGTTTTGGAATTTGGTGGAGACGTGGAGCACAGGCAAAAAAATAAAACCATTTACATTTTGTTGCAAATCTGGATCTCTTTGTTGAAAATTACACGAAAGCAGAGATTTGCTGGACTGGTGCTTTAAACTTTTTGAAAATACGCCGATGCTGTGTTCTGCCCTGGTGGTTAACATGGAAAATTGACATTCATTTTACTCTCGGTTTGTGCACACTGCACATCGATGATACCCTGCAAAGCATTGTGAGATGTAAGAGCTTCAGGCTTTTCTAAAGAAATGTACCTGTTACCAATTTTTGGAGCTAAATGTGAAAAGCAGCACTGCCTCATTGTGCCTGTTGACACTTTTACTGGAAACATGGACTTACCTGGGATCCCCCTGCCTGCCCACTCTCCTCCTCCAAGAGACACCATGATGTTCAACAACTGTAATCAACCCTTAGCGATTGCTGCCTTTAACCACCTCTCTCCCTACCTGCAGATCCCAAAGCCCCCAGGCCTGATACAGTGATCTGTCACACTGGGCCAATGCATTTGTGGGCTGACGGGTCAATATTATTATGTTTTTCTTCGTCAATATAATTCGACAGGCTGAAAGCGAGCTTAAAGGGCTGCTGCACACCGTCCCTACCAGCACTGAGAGCAGCATATTCATCCATTTTCATTACCGACTATTTGAGCGCCTTGAGACAACTGCTGTTAGGATTTGGTGCTATATAAATAAAATTGAATTTAATGTAATTGAACTGACACTGGATTGCACAATCAAATTTACTCATGCAACAGGCCCCTTCCCTTAGCTTTCCTTTGAACTCACACACCTTACAGAAGAGTTTTATGTGGATGGAGTGGATAAAACTGAACAAACAAAAGTAAAAAGATAGAAAAGCTAAGAGAGATATATTAAGAAATAGTTCTTTTTATGTATGTGTCGAATTAACTGGCATGTTAAGAGCTGCACTGTCAACTGGTAACGAGCTCTCACAGTCACAAGAGGCTGCTGTTTCTGACATTAGCTGTGCAGAATTGCAGGAGGAGGGACAGCAGTAACAACAACAGAGTGAGGAATAGAGAGCAGAGACTGTGATTCCAAAATCAGATGTAGGGGTAGAAGTATGAAGGTAGATTCAAATAACAGGAATAGCTACTTTGACCATGAACCACTCTAAAGTGAACCCCTCACGCTAAAGTGGAGCCTTTAATTGGCACTCGTGCTGTCTGATGATCTGCCTGAGGTATTGCCCTCCCTCTTTCCAGTTTATAGAGCCTCGGGATGAGTGTAGGTGAAGACCTGTGTGCATCGTAAGGAGAAACAGGAAGACATGATGGACACAGTGAGGAAAGACTGTGACCCTTCAAACAAATGAAACAGGTTTTTAACTATGCTGAGCAAGGGTAAGAATCCGACTTTTAAATTAAATTAAATGAAAACTTTGTCTGGGTTTATGGTTGATGAACAAGCTGGAGTGGAAGATTGCTGCTAATCCTCCTCAGAATGTGCGTCAAAAACAAAATTAAACTTAAGTCAGTTTTATTTTATTTAGTGACAGTAAAATGATCATGTAGTGGTTTGTATAAGAAAGAAGAAAACAAATGGATCAAGATCAGCATCGGAATCTTCTTTATTTGGCCACTTTGTGCACACAAACAAGGAATTTCACTCCTGATGGAATGAGATGAAGATTAAGATGAAATAAATAGGTCTGGGGAAATAAAAATGGGGGAAATACAAAAGAAAAATAATAAAATAAATAAATAAATACAAACAAATATTTAGGATTTAACAGTTAGTAAGGTGATAAATGTAAAAAGATAATGCCCACCAGCAAAGGACAGCTTAAAGACATTTAATAATGGCCTTATAATAACGACTCAGTAAACACAAATTCTTTTTTTTTCTTTTTTTTGCCTGTCCCGTTTGGCTCTTTTGCATCAGAATTGTTGTTTAAAGGCAAAGAAAGATGCCCAACGGATTTACTTTACCAAACTGACCATCCCAGCCTTGCCATAATGGTCCATTTGATTCACCTTTTATTGTTTATTTTATTTTCACTTGCTGAATACGGGACAGACTTGACTGGGGGAAAGAAGGGGAGAAAGAAAGAGGGAAAGAGAAACAGCTGAGAAGAGGGACGGGGGAGAAGGGCAAAAGACAAAAACCAACAGAATGGGCAGAAAAAAAAATGCATATATCAATCACCTGGATCACCTGCTGAGAAAGAAAAAAGAAAACAAGCAGAAGAAAACAAGAGTAATAGAATAAACAACATCACAATGATATATGGGAATATGACAGTAAATACTAAATGTTAAACATTATTGTGCAGCACATAAGATCAACAGAACACAGTGTGCTTTGAGGTAGGAGCCAAAAAGGGTGTAGTTTGTGGGTGTGATCACCCGTGTGTACACCTGTGAGCATGGACGCGCTTGTTTCTTAAAAGGTTCCTTCATGTAATGATCTGCTAGAGGGTGTGGGGGGGCCACAGCCCCGTCCTCCAGGGCATGAAGCAGGTATGGAGGAGATCAAAACTCCAGACATCCAGAGGCCCCCAGAACACAAGAGACCAAGGAAGACCAACAGAGGGGCAGCCGCGCCACTGTCCCAGAAAGAGCTGAGGAGAGTCCCAGATGAGGGGTCACTCAGCAGCCGCGGAGCAGAAGCCAGGGGGGGTTGCAGTGACGCGCCCGTGAGCTCCGCCGGCAGCCAGCTGCGCCTGAGTGACCGAGCCCCAGGCCGAGAGGCCGGGGGCACCCCACCTCCGAAGTGGCCCGAGCGAGCCCCAGGCTCCAGGCCCCGATAAGCGGCCGCCAAGGAGTGAGCCGGTGTGTACCTGGACGCCCATCCCCGGACACAAAGAACCACCAATCCACCGATGTCTGAGGGAGTCCGCCACTGGCAGGGGAAGTGGTGGTGGGGGGAGATAGGCCTCCAAACCTTGGAGGGCCTGAGATGTCCCCAGAGAGGTGGCGTCTGATACCCAACCTGACATATAGACACAGACATACAGGCACACACATATACAAACATCCATTCCCACCCTCATGCTCTCATATGCACTTACTCCACACTCAACCAACGTGGAGACAGACATAAAGAGACGCTGTACACACGATCACACTCCCCAAGCGTACTCTACGAACCGGGTCTAGGTACCCTTGCCCCTGGAGGGGGGAACTGCACCCAGACCCAGGTGGTGTTACCCTTTTCCCTGCGGTGGGGGGAGGCAGACCGCCCCGACTCCGCAGCAGCAGGGAGGCCCCACACTCCAGACCGCAGTCGGACGGCCAACTCCTCCTCCTAGCCCCCCCGCTCCAGCAGGTCGCAGAGAATGGGGGTGAGAGAAGACTCCAAACCTCCCTCCACCCGCTCATTGTAGTGTTGATGCATATGTGTTCTAAGGTGCATTTAAAACCCAGGAGGGCTTGGAGCTACCTAAACACAAATTCAATAACCAGTCTAAATTTTCCCTGCTGGCAACAGAAGTGATCAAATGTTTCTTTTAAACATTGTGGCACGATTGTGGCCAGAGGTGGGAAGTAACAAAATACAAATACTCCATTACAGCTGAATTTTCAGGTATTTGTACTTTATTTTCAAATTGTACATTTAAACGTTAGTTCAATGATATCATTGTATGTTGTGGCCGGTGTTTTCCTCCATGCTGTTGAGTAGGTTTGAGAGTCAGAGATGACAACAGGCTTAATAAACTGATCCGTAAGGCCAGTAATGTTGTGGGGATGGAGCTGCACCCTCTTAAGGTGGTGTGGGAGAGGCGGATGTTGTCCAAGATGAGGACGATGTTGGACAATACCTCCCACCCACTCCATGACATGCTCACCAGTCACAGTTTAGTTTAGTTACTTGCTAAACTTACTGTCTTGGAGCAGCTACTATATTTCCAGCTAGGGAAAAGAGTGAAAGACAACCTCTTTCAGATTTGGCCAAGTGCATCTTGGTCTATGTTTGTGTCACTTTTGTTTTACATTGGCTTTGCGTTTGGTTTGCTGTGTGCCATTAAATCACTGCAAGAACTCCTGTTATCTGGTCTTTAAGTCTGACGTCATTAGCTGTGACTGGGCCCAAAGTCAAACGAACACTGCAGCATCACTGAGAGTTAAAAACTGTCTAAAGTCTTTCATCTTTAATAAAATGATCAGTGTTGCTGCTTTACCAGGTGTAACAATTAAGTTTAACATCCAGGCATCCATGAAAACAGGATTTATTACATTTAACAGAGTTAGAAGTTAGCAGGAAGCTAGCTCACTAGTTTCCATCTAAACATAGATGTTCTGACTGAGAGATTTCTGAAAAATCTAAATGTTCAGCTCTGCTATCACTTTTTCCCATTTGATAAATGTTAACGTGAGGGTTCCCAATGATTTCCATTTAAAAAAAACTGAGCTTTAAAATGAACAGTGGCCAACAGTGATCACTGACTGTTTTTAGGGGCTTGTTGAGATTAAATAGAACAAGATACAAAACATTAAAACATGTTAAAAACACAACAGCCTTATTAAGCGCAGAGTAGTCTGGACCAAGAAGCAGGATTCATACATCATCACCTAACAACCGGATATCCCACCTGCTGTGAATTAGTACAGTACAGCGGAAGTGATGACATCCTTGCATGACATACCTTAGGTTCATTTTCTGCAGGCAGGTTTCTGACAGAGAACAGGCACATTTGCACTATAACCTGCAGCGTTCTATAGATGGATGCATAAAAAAAAGAAAAATTACATGTATGTGCTAACTTTCTAAACACTTTGTTACATTTGTGATAAATGTATTTGAACGTAGATACAACACATTTATGTCGGCCTTGGCTCATTAAAGTTCTTGTCTTTAAATGAACTTTGTGTGTGTTTCAGGTGCTGCACTCTCAAAGACTGAATGTACCAGCATTGCAGCTGTGGGTCATTGTGAGCATCACAGGGAAGGTTGAAGCCGACCACTGCACCTGTATGGCCGGAGTCGTGGAGACCTGCAGCCATGTCCCTGCTCTTCGGTTTAAAGTAGAAGCAACGGTGTTGATCTGTGGCAGGTAAAAAAAGCCGTCCTCAAAACAGAAAAATACCTCCTGCTACTCTGGAGTTGTCAGCGTGTCACCGTTACTGGATAAACTGCTGGTACACAGTAAAGCTGTGGGTTGTGGGAATGAACCATCATTTTTTTTATCTAGGGGTCTAGATTTATCCCTGTAGTGCACTGCCATGTAAATAATGTGCATTTACTGAGTATGTACTGACTGAGTACCACTGTTCAAAAGTTGAATAAAGAAACAAACTAATTTTTGCCTTTTTTTCTTTTAATTAAAACCACTTTAAAGAAAATCACATCAGTTACAGTGTAGAATCCATGTCATATATAGTTTACAAATGACAAAATGTTTACACAAACTCATGACAGCGTTTCCATAAAATCACCCACTACTAACATTACTTTATTTACTGTGTCTTTTGACAAATTACCGCTACATATACAGCACAAGACTTTTAAGAGTATTTAACAAGAGCAAGTTTCCTTTTTTTTTTTTTTTTTTTTTTGATTTTATTGATTAGCATTCAAATTCAAATCTCAGTGAAAACAGTGAAAAACAAACAAACAGTGAAAACAGAACAAAAATCTACCATAAAGAAAGAAAGCATGAGACAAGGCTAATCAAAAGGTATTGGCTGAAGCATTTGCTTATTACGCCAACCCTTTTCACAAAATATCTTTTTGTATGCAGCTCCTGTACACAGGGCTTGAAGAAAATAATAAAACAAAGCAAAAACCAACCAAACAAACAAACAAAAAAAAAAAAACAAAGAAAAAAAAACTTTCCACCTTAGATAAGTAACTACATCAAAGCAAAAGAATCAAGAGGTTGTTTTTTTTTTTTTTTTTGCTCTTTTCATTCTTGATTTATATATTTTTCTAATACTCTATTTTTAAACATGTTTTTAAACAAGGAAAATGAACTACACCTTTTTAAATCACTGTCATAACTATTCCACAGGTTAACTCCTCTAACAGAAACACATCTCTGCTTTATATTTGTCCTTATCTTGTTTTCCTTAAAGAAATCTGTTCCCCTTAAGGCATATTGACTCTCTCTGACTTTAAACAGCTTCTGAGTACTGGGGCAAAGCAAGTTATTTTGTGCTTTATAATTATCTGTGCCATTTTATATTCAACTAAATCATAAAATTTCAGGGTATTCAGATTAATAAACAAAGTGTTAGTTGGTTCTATATAGTTTGATTGGTTTATAATTCTTATAGCTTTTTTTTGTAACTTGAAAATATGAAGAGTGTTCGTTTTATATGCATTACCCCATATCTCCAGACAGTAAGTCATATATGGAAGCAACAGAGTACAATAAAGTGTGTATAATGATTTTTTGTTCAGGACATGCTTTGTTTTATAGAGAATATCGATGGTTTTTGACATTTTTGTTTTCACATGGTTTATATGAGACTTCCAACTCAGCTTATCATCAATTATCACTCCAAGAAATTTATTTTCGTACACTCTTTCAATTTCAATTCCATTAACCCTTATTTTAGATACATTTTTCACTTGTCTAGTGCCAAAAATAGTCAATTTTGTTTTCTTTATATTTAATAACTTATTTACATCAAACCAGTTTTTTAATATATTTAACTCCTTTTCCGCTGTAGTCAGAAGCTGTTCTAGGTTTTTACCTGAGCAGTACAGAGTGGTATCATCAGCAAACAATACACATTTTAACAGTTTGGAAACACTACATATGTCATTTATATATAATATAAATAATTTAGGGCCCAGCACAGAGCCCTGAGGAACACCACAAGTTACCTTCAACTGCTTAGATTTTACATTATTGAATTCGACATATTGATATCTTTCATCCAGGTAACTTTTCATCCACTTGTATGCTATCCCTCTTATGCCATATCTCTCTAGTTTATTCATTAATATAGAATGATCAATTGTATCAAACGCCTTTTTTAAGTCTATAAAAACACCAACAGTATATTCCTTATTATCTATTGCATTAGATATCCCTTCAACAAGTTCCATCACTGCCATTGAAGTGGACCTTTTCACTCTAAAGCCATATTGGTTATCACTTAGGAGATTATGCTTCTCAATATATTTATCAAGTCTATTAACAAATAACTTTTCTAAAATTTTTGAGAACTGTGGGAGTAGTGATATTGGCCTGTAATTGGTAAACTGACATCTCTCTCCGTTTTTATGGATTGGAATAACTTTTGCTATTTTCATTTGTGAGGGAAACACACCAGTTTGAAAGGACAGATTACAAATGTATGCGAAAGGTTGCACTATATATTCTATAATACTTTTAACTAATATCATGTCAATACCAAAACAGTCAGTGGACTTTTTATTTTTAAATGTCTTCACAATGTTAATTATTTCTCTATGAGTTGCAGCACCAATAAACACGGAGGACACATTCTGAGTAATATGTTTATTTAGATCGTTATTATTTCTTGACTCTGGAATTTCTTTTGCTAAATTAAAGCCAACATTTACAAACAAATCATTAAATTCATTTGCAATGTCTTTAGTTTTATCAAGCACAATACCTTTATCTTTTTTAAAATAATCTGGATAATTCTTATTTTTTGAGCCCTTTTTGATTATACTGTTTAATATCCTCCATGTTTCTTGTGTGTTACTTCTACTTTGCTCCAATAATTTGTGGTAATATTCTTTCTTACTTGTTCTTATAATATTTACTAATCTATTTTTATATAACTTGTACTTTATTTCAGCATCTTTTGTCCTCTGTTTTATGAATCTCTTATATAGATTATTTTTCTTTTTACATGCATCTTCTATCCCCTTTGTGATCCATGGCTTTTTCCCTGGTTTTACTACCACACTGGGGCACACGTTCACCAAAACGCAGCAAACCTTCACCATCTTATCCAGGAGGGTCCCCTCTTCACCCCCACATGGAAGAAGTAATCTGATTGGCATGGTGGTTTGTTTGAAGCAGGGATTTTGAAGTGCCCCTTGTGTAGCGCTGGAACTCAGTCACGATGTTTCATCCATTTCATAGGCTGGTTTGCTGCAATAATGCCAAATAATTAGCAACTCTATAAATAGAAGGTAGTTCTGCAAAATCACTCATTAGAATGTTTGTTCTAATTTGCTATGAGCTCAGAGTGCATCGAAAATAAAACTAATAGGCTATAAAGAGTGATATGAACATATTTAGAACTTACCGGAATGAAAATGTCTGGAGCACCGACAGATATTTGAAGATGGAAGAGAACTGCACATCAGCTCGTCTCACAGCTGCTATCCAGGCTAGACCCAGATAGCAAGGAAACATTGAAACAATGTAGAGTCAATATCAGGCTGTGTCATTGAATCAACGTTGAAGTGTGACGTTGACCTAACGTCACTCTTGCACCCTTTTTTAATATTGAAACAACGTCAGGTTTTGATATTGAATCAATGTTGAAACCTGACATTGATTCAACGTTATATTTTCTAATACTGTTGACATTGAAACAATGTCAGATTCTGATATTGAAACACTGTTGAGCTATGTTGTTGATTTTCCACCTCTTTCGCAGTTGCTTTTTATTAAAACAACAGTTAAATCATGACTGGAAATCTACCTTTCTTTATAGGTATTTTAACCAATACTAAACTACTGCATGTTTATCATCCTTAAACCACCTAAACACATAATTGTACTTATTCCTCAAATTGGACACCCTTTATAAAAAACCCCCAAATGTCTCACAATGTATCATGTCAGTATTAATATCCTAAAATAAGAAAGAATTGCATGTGATGCAACAGAGAAAAAAAACTAAACAAAAAAAGGTCAATAGTTGTCATGGTCCTGGGTCGGTGACCCAGCGCTTTTAGTTTGTTATCATTTTCTAGTTTATGATGATTGTTTAAGTTCTGTGTTATATTCGGTCTGCCTCTGAGTCTGCATTTGTATCTGTCTGTCTATGGTGTCACCCCATCTGTTTGTGAATCTGTCTGTTTAGTTCAATGTCTTGTCTGGTTCCATGTGTCTGAGTTTCCTGTTTTATTGTGAAGGTCCGTGTCGTATGCGAGTGTGATCAGTTTACGTTTCCCCTGTCCCGTCAGCTCAGATTCCTCCCTTCCTCCCATTCCTCCATCCCCTGATTACTGCTGTGTGTATTTAAGCCCTGTGTGTTCTCCTGCCTGTTGCCGGTTCGTCTGTGTTCCTCGGTGTCCTGCTCGTCTCTCTGCCTCTCATCCCTTTTTGTATCTTCTCAGGTTTGTCATTTAGCTTTCCCAGTTCAGGTCTTTAGTTTTGTCTTCCCTCTTGCCTGTTTTGCCTTCTCACCACTGTGTAAATAAATCATCACCAGCGTTATCATCTACTGCCTGCGTTTTGGGTCCTTTCTCCCTTCAATACCACACGGCTCGTCTCAGCAGCCGTGACAATAGACATGTTTCGTTTGCTAAATTCTTTATTAAAAGACAGTTTCCTATTTACATTTCTATGTTTCATAAGTTTGTAATTTTTACTCCGGGATGGGGATGGATGATGTGCGTCCTGTGCCACCCATATGATCCAATCAAGGCAAAGCGTCTCACCTATAGACACATTTTAAGAGATGGAATTAGCGTGTCTCATGTCTTAAGTGTAAGTGCTTGTGTGTATAATCAACATGCCGTCGTTAAGTATTTAAATCACATCTGACCGCTATTACACTTTATAGTTGCAAAGTGTACATAATCTTTATATGCTTACCATTGCCTTATTTGCCTCTTGTGATTGAGGAGCTGCCTCTGCATTGTTTAGCTCCTCAATGTTGTGCAAGGGCAAATCCAGAGGCAGTACCCCAGCATCTACCGATTCATTGCAGCATGCTCCGACCTCCTCACGGAGTTCGTTAACTGCTCTGGTCAGGTCTGACAGCATAGTTAACACGAGATGGCGCGGCCACGTCCAGACGCCTTCCTGACCGCTCCGCTCCGACTATCTACTTTTCTTGTTTGTTACCTATTTTTTGCGCTGGTTTTCATCCCAAAATCCTCTAGTCTTATAGTTTACGACAGCGGATCACTTGTAAACATCGGTGCCAAGGTTGCACATCTAATCTTGGACACTTTTAAACCTGACCCTTCCTGGCCGTCAGAGATTCTACGCGGCGCGGAGAACAACAAAGGACGGGCCGCTCATCCGAGGCGCAGAACAAAGAAGCGCCGGGGGAAACGCGCTGGTATTAGGAACAGACTGAGACAGCAGGCGCATCGCGCACCACTGCCCAGTATCCTACTGGCCAATGTACAATCCATGGAGAACAAGCTCGATGACCTAAGAGCAAGGGTCACCTTCCAACGTGACATGAGGGACTGCAACATTCTGTGCTTCACGGAGACATGGCTGACCCCCACCGTGCCGGACCAGGCCGTAACTCCATCGGATTCATTCTTTGTGCTCCGCGCGGACAGAACGGCAGAGTCGAACAAAACCAAAGGTGGAGGAGTGTGTTTCATGGTAAATAGAAAGTGGTGTGATGCCAGGAGCATTTCTACTCTCTCCAGCGGCTGCTCGCCACATCTGGAATTCCTGAGCATTAAGTGCCGCCCTTTCTATCTGCCCTGTGAGTTCACCTCGGTCATCGCCATGGCGGTCTACATCCCACCCCAAGCGGACACAGGTATGGCTTTGTCCGAATTACATGATGTGCTGAGCTCGCTTCAAAACAAGGACCCGGGCGCAGCCCTCATTGTAGCAGGAGACTTTAACAAAGCGAACCTCAGACAAGTCATGCCAAACTTTTACCAGCATGTCTCGTGTCAAGCAGGGCTACAAAGCTGTCTCACACCCGGCTTTTGGGAAGTCTGACCACAACGCCATCTTCCTCATCCCCCAGTATAAACAAAGCATACGGAGGGAAGAAGTAACCATGAGGGAGGTAAAACGGTGGACTGCCCAATCAGAAGCTACGCTACAGGACGCACTCAACGACGTCGACTGGGACATGTTCAGAGCATGCGCAGTCGACATCAACGAGTTTACGGAAGTAGCAGTATGCTTTGTCAATATGCTAGCGGAGGAGATTATCCCCACTGCGAGAGTCACCACATTCCCAAACCAGAAACCGTGGATGGACAGATCGATCTGCACTGCAGTAAACGCCAGGACCGCCTCCTACAACGCGGGTCTCGCCACTGGCGATATGAGCGCCTACAAAGCGGCCTCATATGGCATGCGGCGCGCGGTGAGAGATGCCAAACGCCGGTACCGGGAACGTGTGGAGTCCCGCTTCCACCAGGGCGACACACGGAGTATGTGGCACGGACTACGCACCATTACGGACTACAAAGCCAGGGACACTGCGCTGATCAACGCCGACTCTGCATTCACCAACGAGCTGAATCAGTTCTATGCCCGTTTCGAGGTTAGCCAGGCGGCTAATGCTATCTACCGCCTGACTATCGAGGACAGTGACGTCATCAGCGAGAGCCCGGTGACCAGCATCGCGGAGCATGACGTCCGAGCGGCACTGAGGAGAGTGAACACAAGGAAAGTGGCGGGGCCAGACGGCATCACCGGCTGTCTGCTGCGCTGCTGTGCTGACCAGCTAGCAGGTGTGTTCACTTACATCTTCAACGAGTCCCTGGCGAAGTCTGTGGTCCCCACATGCTTCAAAAGATCCACCATCATCCCTGTGCCCAAGAACAGCAAACCCTCATCCCTGAACGATTACCAGTTGCACTGACCTCGGTAGTAATGAAGGTGTTTGAGAGGCTGCTGAAGAACATCATCTCCTCCTCCATCCCAGACACCACAGATCCGCTGCAGTTCGCCTACAGATCCAACAGATCCACAGAGGATGCCATCGCCCACGTCCTACACACCACTCTCAGCCACGTGGACAAGAAACAGGGTAACTATGTGCGAATGCTGTTTGTTGATTACAGTTCAGCGTTTAACACAATAGTGCCCTGCAGACTGTTCACAAAGCTCAGGGATCTGGGACTTAACAGCCGTTTGTGTGCATGGGTGTTGGACTTCCTCACTGGCAGAACTCAGGTGGTGAGGGTGGGCAGGTGCTTCTCCAACAGCATCACCATCAACACAGGAGCACCTCAGGGATGTGTCCTCTCGCCACTGCTCTACTCCCTCTACACTTCAGACTGTGTGGCCACCCACGGCTCCAACACCATTGTGAAGTTTGCTGACGACACAGTGGTGTTGGGTGCCATCTCCAACAACAATGAGGTGGGCTACATAGACGAAGTAAAGAATCTGGCATCGTGGTGCCAGGACAATCACCTCCAGCTGAACGTCGGCAAGACCAAGGAGCTGGTGGTGGACTTCAGAAGGAGTCAGCACAGAGACTACAAGCCCATTATCATCAATGGAGCTCCAGTGGAGAGGGTGCAGTCCTTCAAGTATCTTGGTGTCCACATCTCCTCAGACCTGACATGGGCTGCCCACATTCAGGTCCAGACCAAAAAGGCTAGGCAGCGCCTGTATCACCTACGACAACTGAGGAAGTTCAGGGTCTCTCCAAAGATCCTCAGGATTTTCTATACAGGCGCTGTGGAGAGCATCCTCACACAGAACATGACATCGTGTCTATTCATATTAATGTACAGAATTCACCTGGTTGCTGCTACTACTGCACATTCACCCAGTGTGTGTGTGTGTGTCATATATATATATATATATATATATATATATATATATATATATATATATATATATATATATATATATATATATATATATATATATATATATATATATATATATAGTGCTCAGTGAATACCTCAGGCAGCAGAAACCCAAGAAAGAGGAGGGAGACGAGGAACCATCATGGAAGGACAGGCCCCTGCACGGTATGTACCACCGCAGGGGCGTGCTGGGTGTTTTTTATATATATATATATATATATATATATATATATATATATAGAGGGCAAGATCAAAGTAGCATGGAGGGAGGTTAGCCAACTAACGGAGTTGCACGGAGTTGCAGAAAGGTAAGACAAAGAAGGTGCATAAGAAATACAGCAAGCTGTCCATACCTGAGGCCTTGGAAACTGCCAAGCAAAGACTCACAGCCTTGGCCAGCCGCTTGAGGAGGTACACCAGAGAGATAGAAGGCAGGAGAATAAACCAGCTGTTCTCCACAGAACCAGCAAAGGTGTACTCTCAGTGGCAAGGGAACAATAATAAGAGAACAGCACCACCAAGGCTGGAGACGGAGCAATACTGGAAGAGCATATGGGAGAAGGACGCAACCCATAACGGCAATGCTCAGTGGCTAGTGGATCTGAGGGCAGACCACAGCGACCTCCCTGAACAGGGTCCAGTAACCATCACAGTGGCAGATATCCAAGAAAGGGTCCCCAGTATGAAGAGTTGGACAGCACCAGGGCCCGACATGGTTCACGCCTACTGGCTGAAGAAGCTGACTGCACTCCACGAGCGTCTGGCAGCACAAATGAACCAGCTGCTAGTTAACGAGAGACACCCGGAATGGCTAACCGAAGGTCGGACGGTCCTGATCCCCAAGGACCCCAAGAAGGGACCGGTCCCCTCCAACTACCGACCAATAACCTTCCTCAGTACTACATGGAAGCTCCTGTCAGGCATCATATCGGCTAAGATGAACAGGCACATGGGTCAATACATGAGCGGGACACAGAAAGGAATTGGCAAGAATACCAGAGGCGCAAAACACCAGCTACTGGTAGACAGAACAGTCAGCCGAGACTGCAAGACCAGACTGACCAACCTGTGCACTGCCTGGATTGATTACAAGAAGGCCTATGACTCAATGCCCCACAGCTGGATACTGGAATGCCTAGAATTGTACAAGATCAATGGGACCCTAAGAGCCTTCATCAGGAACTCAATGGGGATGTGGCGTACAACACTAGAGGCCAACTCCAAGCCCATAGCACAAGTTACCATCAAGTGCGGGATCTACCAAGGAGATGCTCTGTCCCCACTGCTGTTCTGCATAGGCCTGAACCCCCTCAGTGAGATCATTAACAAGACTGGCTACGGATGCCGACTACGGAACGGAGCAGTTGTCAGCCACCTCCTGTACATGGATGACATCAAGCTGTATGCCAAGAGTGAACGAGACATCGATTCACTGATCCACACTACCAGGCTATACAGCAATGACATTGGAATGTCGTTCGGACTGGAGAAGTGTAGTCGGATGGTAACAAAGAGAGGGAAGGTAGTCAGAACTGAGGGGATTGAACTATCAGAAGGCAACATTGCAGACATAGAGGACAGTTACAAGTACCTGGGGATCCCGCAGGCAAATGGGAACCATGAAGAGGCCGCTAGAAAGGCTGCAACCACCAAGTACCTGCAGAGGGTCAGGCAAGTCCTGAGGAGTCAGCTGAATGGTAAGAACAAGATCCGGGCCATCAACACGTACGCCCCGCCCGTGATCAGGTACCCTGCTGGGGTAATAGGCTGGCCAAAGGAGGAGATAGAAGCCACTGACATCAAGACAAGAAAGCTCCTTACCATGCATGGAGGGTTTCACCCCAAGTCCAGCACCCTGAGGCTGTACGCTAAGCGGAAGGAAGGGGGCCGGGGACTGGAGAGTGTCAGCACCACAGTCCAGGATGAGACAAGGAACATCCAAGAATACATTGGGAAGATGGCCCCAACTGACCGAGTGCTCAGTGAATACCTCAGGCAGCAGAAACCCAAGAAAGAGGAGGGAGACGAGGAACCATCATGGAAGGACAGGCCCCTGCACGGTATGTACCACCGGCAGATAGAGGAGGTGGCTGATATCCAGAAATCCTACCAGTGGCTGGACAAAGCTGGACTGAAAGACAGCACAGAGGCACTAATCATGGCAGCACAAGAACAAGCTCTGAGTACAAGATCCATAGAGGCTGGGGTCTATCACACCAGGCAAGACCCCAGGTGCAGGCTGTGTAAAGATTCCCCAGAGACAATCCAGCACATAACAGCAGGGTGCAAGATGCTAGCAGGCAAGGCATACATGGAACGCCATAACCAAGTGGCCGGCATAGTGTACAGGAACATCTGTGCCGAGTATAACCTGGAAGTCCCGAGGTCAAAATGGGAGATGCCCCCAAGGGTGGTGGAGAATGACCGAGCTAAGATCCTGTGGGACTTCCAGATACAGACGGACAAAATGGTGGTGGCTAACCAACCGGACATAGTGGTGGTAGACAAACAGAAGAAGACGGCCGTAGTGATCGATGTAGCGGTTCCCAATGACAGCAATATCAGGAAGAAGGAACACGAGAAGCTGGAGAAATACCAAGGGCTCAGAGAAGAGCTCGAGAGGATGTGGAGGGTGAAGGTAACGGTGGTCCCCGTGGTAATCGGAGCACTAGGTGCGGTGACTCCCAAGCTAGGCGAGTGGCTCCAGCAGATCCCGGGAATAACATCGGAGATCTCTGTCCAGAAGAGCGCAGTCCTGGGAACAGCTAAGATACTGCGCAGGACCCTCAAGCTCCCAGGCCTCTGGTAGAGGACCCGAGCTTGAAGGATAAACCGCCCGCAGGGGCGTGCTGGGTGTTTTTATATATATATATATATATATATATATATATATATATATATATATATATAATGTTCTTCCTCTACACCCCCCCCCCCCATTTTTTTGCACATGTCGAGGAGCGTGTCAGGCTACATTTCACTGTGTGTTATACTTGTATAACTATGCATGTGACAAATAAAGAACCTTGAACCTTGAACATCTTTTGTGAGGTCGCATCTGTTTCAAAGAACAATTCTAGAAAGATTAATGGCTTAAGCAGTGAGAGGCGAAAAACTAATATATCCATAAGTGATGGTGTAACATTCTGCATTCAAGTAGAATAGAATTCAATAGAATAGAATTCAATTTTATTGTCATTGCACATGGACAGGTACAGGGCAACGAAATGCAGTTTGCATCCATCCAGAAGTGCTTTAGTGATATAGATATATTACAATATATATTAGCAATAATATAGATATGTGAGTATATTACAGAAATGGGTCTATTATGGTATGTTATAATGTACACGGTATGAAGTATGTTGTGAATATTCTATAACTATAAGTATGTACAGGCTGTAGTGAGTACAAGCTATGAACAGGATATAAATATGAAAAACTATACAGAATATGAAATAAATAACTTTACAGAAATCTGAGATATACAGCTATACAGAAATGGGAACTATGCAAGTTGTAAACAGTTGTAGGGTTAAAAATTATCTAACTATCTAAGTATAAGTTGTTCTAACTGCTAAAAGTGTTTTCTAGTTTTTGCCTGTCACATATATTTGATATTTACAAAATGTGAACATTGGCATCCTCGAAAGAGTGACCTTTATCCTTAAGATGCAGATGGACTGCTGAGTCTTGTCCTGTGGAGGTGGCTCTTCTGTGTTGTGCGCTTGTGAAGTGGCTGTTTGGTCTCTCCAATGTAGAGGTCTGGGCATTCCTCGCTGCACTGTACAGCATACACCACATTGTTAAGTTTGTGTTTTGGAGTTTTGTCTTTCAGGTGAACCAGTTTCTGTCTGAGCGTGTTGCTGGGTCTGAAATGCACCGGGATGTCATGCTTGGAGAAAACTCTCCTGAGTTTCTCTGATACACCGGCTACATAGGGGATGACAATGTTGTTGCGTCTGTCCTTCTTATCCTCCCTCGCTGGTGTCTGGTCTTCTTTTCTGTGCCTCTTTGCTGACTTTAAGAACGCCCATTTAGGATAGCCGCACGTTTTGAGTGCTTCCTTTACATGTGTGTGTTCCTTCTTTTTTCCTTCAGGCTTAGAGGGAACATGTTCTGCCCGGTGGTGTAGGGTCCTGATTACTCCAAGTTTGTGCTCCAGAGGGTGATGGGAGTCAAAGAGGAGGTACTGGTCCGTGTGTGTGGGCTTCCGGTAAACTTCGATGTTGAGGTTGCTGTTCTCTTCAATGTGCACAGCGCAGTCCAGGAAAGGCAAACAGTCGTCCTTTGTGTCTTCCCTGGTGAACTTGATGTTTTTATCCACAGCGTTAATGTGCGCAGTGAAGGATTCCACTTCTTGTGTCTTGATTTTGACCCAGGTGTCGTCCACATATCTGTACCAGTGGCTCGGTACTCTTCCTTTGAAAGAACCAAGAGCCTTCCTTTCCCCTTCCTCCATGTAAAGGTTGCTACAATAGGTGACACGGGGGAGCCCATGGCACAGCCATGTTTTTGTCTGTAGAAGCCTTTGTTGTATTTGAAGTATGTAGTGGTGAGGCAGAGGTCTAACATTGTGCAGATCTGATCGTGTGTGAAGTTGGTCCTGTCCTCCAAGGAGCTGTCTTCTTGTAGTTGTTTTCTGACAGTCTCCACGGCCTCCGTGGTGGGTATGCAAGTGAAGAGAGAGACTACATCAAAGGACACCATGGTTTCATCTGGATCCAGGGGAAGTTTCTGGACCTTGTCGGTGAAGTCGATGGAGTTCTTGATGTGGTGTGGGGTGTTCCCCACGAGAGGAGCACGGATGGTAGCAAAGTGTTTTGCAATGTTGACTGGCTGAGTTTATGCTACTGACTATGGGTCTGAGTGGGACAGCTTCCTTGTGGATTTTAGGAAGTCCGTAAATGCAGGGTATGGCATCCCCTGGGTAAAGGCGGTGATATGTAAGGCGGTCAATGATCATATTGCCGTACATTTTGGGAGGGACACCCTTCAACTGGTGCGGGACTATGAAAGGGAATCAAGGAAACTAGCGGATTATAGGAACCATCTCTGTTTCAACCTAAGATGCAGACAAAGCAGAGTTGTTCCTAAGAGCCTGCGCCTTGGATCCACTGTCAGGGGATACAGAGCAGACTTGATTCTACAGAGAGCACAAAATCACCTTTTAAGTGAAAGGATAAGACAGGTCCATTTCACTATAGATGCCCTCCAGATCAAGATCAGCCAGACCCTGCAGGAACTGGAAATCCTTCTACCCTCTCCAATCTTAGAAGAGGTTTACAAGTTTGTGGACAAGGCTCAGCGGGCCCAACACTCTAAAGGAAAAGAAAGACAACGCAGGAAATTCCACACCGTGCTTTCAAAAACACACACTCCTCATTCTGAACCTACACAACCCAGAGAAGAAAACACACCTGATGCCAGTCAGGAGAAATGGGTTAAGAACTTTTCAGACCGGAATCTCACTGAACCTGAAAAGAGAGTATTAGCCAAAGGACTCAATTTTGCCATTTCTCCACAACAGTTGCCCATAGTGGACCTCATCACAGCCACAGAATCTGCCATACGGATTAATAAATTATCACAGACAGAAGCAGAGCAAATCAGGATGAAAGTCTCAGCCACCCTCTCCAGTGCCAAAGTCCCTCCGTCCAACCTCACAATACAAGAAAAGAAGGCCGTCGCTTCCCTGAGCAAAGACCACAACATCACTGTTTTACCAGCTGATAAGGGAGGATGCACCGTGGTCCTAAACACTACAGATTACCACACAAAGATCACTACTCTCCTCAGTGACAACAATACCTACGAAGCCCTAAAGCAAGACCCCACAAGCAGCTACAAAAAGAAAGTTATAGCTTGCCTTCAAGACTTTGAAAAGGACAAAGTCATTGACCGCCTTACATATCACCGCCTTTACCCAGGGGATGCCATACCCTGCATTTACGGACTTCCTAAAATCCATAAGGAAGCTGTCCCACTCAGACCCATAATCAGTAGCATAAACTCAGCCACTTATAACATTGCTAAACACCTTGCTACCATCCTTGCTCCTCTCATGGGGAACACCCCACACCACATCAAGAACTCCACCGACTTCACCGACAAGGTCCAGAAACTTCCCCTGGATCCAGATGAAACCATGGTGTCCTTTGATGTAGTCTCTCTCTTCACCTGCATACCCACCACGGAGGCCGTGGAGACTGTCAGAAAACGACTACAAGAAGACAGCTCCTTGGAGGACAGGACCAACTTCACCACGATCAGATTTGCACACTGTTAGACCTCTGCCTCACCACTACATACTTCAAATACAACAAAGGCTTCTACAGTCAAAAACATGGCTGTGCCATGGGCTCCTCCGTGTCACCTATTGTAGCGAGGGGAAACTCCCACTAGGTTTAAATCTGGGACTCTCCACCATTTGACCTTAGAACTGAAGAAGCTTCTCGGATGAGAGGTGAAACGTCTTCTAGCAACTTAAAGAAGTCCAGACGCTTTTCTTTGCAAGCTCCTTTGACTACGATGACCTGGATGACTGAGAACCTTCACAGACATTTTGGAGATTTACTTTCCAGGATGGTTGAGAATGCATCAAGACGCTTTATGAACTGTGTTAATTCTACCTCCGTGTGCCCAGGTTACTATCCGGGGTTTGTGTCTGCCACCTGCCTGTCCTCCTGGCTGCTCAGATCTCTAAGTGCACCATCTGTCCTCATCCCTGCCTCCATGGATTCGCTTCCCACTAACTCGCTCCCCCTCTTCAGAGCCCCACGGTCCGGCTCTGGTCGTAAGCTAAATTACTATAGCCCTGTTTAGTAATGTCCCTCAATCCAACTGCTCACTAGTAATTTTCTCCCCTTTCCGTTGCAGCCCCCCACAGTCCTGATTATGGCTTCCCTGTGTAATTTGTCTTCCCGGTTTCCTTCAGTTCTGCGATTTTGCTTCCTTGGTTGTTCCGGGTCACCTTTTGTTAAAACAATAAAATCTGCACGCTCACATTAAGCGTATTGAGTCTGCTTTTGGATCCTGCTTGTGTGCATGAACTGCGGTTCATGACAATAGGAGGTTAGGGCTAGGGTACCGTCGTTCTACTGGATTTCATCCATAACCCGGCGCGTAGCATAGGAACGCTGAAAGTCATCTTTCGCGTTCCTATGGAACACCTTGGGACGTGACAAACCGTCAGTATATTACGCCTCAAGAGTGAGAACGGTCTGCTATTTTCACTGAAACAAGCTAAATTCTCTCCAAATCTTTCTTAGAATGTTATATATTTGCTGCAGATTACCATTTGAGAAAAACTGTCTCTTTGACATAATGATAATCATTATTGTACACCTATAGTTTACTACCCTACTAACTTTGAAATGTTGGCTTAACAGACAAGAGTTATCTGTTTAGCCAAAGGTAATCCATCACTCACTAGCAAATGCTGCGAAAAGAAAATACCATGAACCATTACATACCTTCTTTATTTTATTTTCTGTATTTCATGCCACAACTATGAAAGTCAATGCTAACATGGTGTGTTAGTCTATTACACACTGCTCTTGTTGTGCAAGATCTGCAATATGGTATACTATAGTTCATATATCGTATGGTTGATTCTGCTTTTTCTAGCTAGCACAAATCCACTAAACAGTAATAATCCTAAACTCTGAAAGTCCAAGCAAAGAGATGGAAAAAGAAGACATAAAAAGAAAAGAACTGTAAGAGAAATATTCAGGCACTTAGAAAAACTCTCAAATCCTTGGCTACACTTTGCTTCATGACATTGTACATGTATTTCACAGACTGATCCTGATCCCATCTTGTGGAGTAGGATATTGTCTTTTGAAGACAAGACCAACAAATTAAAGGGTTTTCAGGTATTTCACAAAACATCCAGGTATTTCACAAAACATCCACATTGCTATTTACATGTGATCCTAGCACTCAATAGCTACATATTCTCACGACGTATTCCCTTAGTCAATTTTATAACCGCTACTGTACAACATGAATTGAACATTCAGATTCAGAGAAAATACATCACTTGTTTGCAGGACAACTTAAAATTATTGTTTTGTGGAGAGAATATAATTTCTTGTACTTTTCCATATGTATCTTTTTTATCAGTACTGGTTTTCCATCGGGTTTCCATTAATCTTCAATGCTAATGTGTTTCAATTAGAACAAAGTTATAAAACAAAAACAGAATCATCAGAACAGTGTGGCCTGTTACAAAGGAATGCAATGAAGAGATAATTCTGAGACTGAAGGAAAGTAACACTACCAACAATTAGAGTCAGCTGCAACTGACATTTAGTATTGTGCTCCCTTTGCACAGTACAGACATACAAAGATTTACTCTGATTGACAACAGCAATAGCAATAAACAAAGATGCCACAAACTGAAGGAACAAATGCACAGTACAATAAAGCAACCTGTAGTTGTAGCATGTTTTTGAGTTGTCATCATGTGATCAGCATACTATTACAAATATTCTGGAGGGAAACCTGGAAGTCTTGTCTGATCTCTTCATGGCACCTTTGGCATGATTATAATCTGGAAAATGTAAAAACTTGAAGGCCTGTATCCTCTAGAAAGGCCAAAGCCAGAGTTTATGTTCATGATTAGAGTAATAAAAAACAGAAATAATGATTTATAGAGGGCTTGGGATAGGAGTGAAGAGTGGAGTCAGTTACTACACTAGTCAGATAACCTTCTGCTAACCCAGCTGCTTTCTATACTGAAGCTGAATGCAAGCAAACGTAGATCTTCCATGTCTGTTTTTGTGTAGAGATCTTAGTTTGGTACAAATTCCTTCTGAGTTCCTTACAGGATAAAATGAGGGGATTGTTCCATCAGGATGTACTGGAAGAAATCCTAAGCTGTTAATGTGGCTGACTTCTGACTCTATGACTCAGACTTTGTCTCACGATTGAGTACTTCCATGAATAAAAGAAACTTCTCCAGGGTCCATGACCAAAGTCCCTCATATGTTGGTGTTACTCATCATATCCTACCCCTCAACATTAAGGGTTTTCATTTAAACTGCATTACCAAGCACATTACGTTTCCTGCTGTGGTAGCACTGAAGGCAAGAGTTCATATTCAAAACCAAATACTACACTGGATGTTATTACTTCCAGCCAACCATGCTGGAAGTAATATGTTGATATTTTAAGATCTACTTCTAACCATTAATATGCTAAAATATGAATCAAACGTCTTGAAACATTTGTTTAAAATCAGAAATATGTGTATAAATTCATAATGAACAACTCCAAAACTGAGAGAGATTATTATGAATCCTGTTCTTAACAAGACTTAGAGCCCACTGATTGTGTCCTCCAGATTGTATAAAAAACAAGAAAGCTCTTTGAAAGTTGCAATATGATGTCAGGACACATTTAAATTTCACACATTTCACATTTTCAGACAGCCTCTGTAGGAAGACATTCAAACATACATATGTTTCTGCCAAGCATAGCGTGATGTGGATGTGATGGTCAAGTTTCAACTTTGGGAAGTTCAATTAATGTCTGGATACAACCACACTCTGCAGCTTTCAAAGCCCCTGAAAATGCTTTTACTTCAAACAACCACTTAAAAGGTTTCAAGCTAAGAAAAATGTCAGTCGTGATTTAACAGTGTAAGAACCCAATGACATTTGCTGGGATGTTTGATCACTCAAATCTAATCAGACCTTGATGAAGCAGATTATTCCACTTTAAATATTCAAAATATTTAAATGAAACACTGACATCATTATAGATTGATTATTTACATATTTGAAGTTTTCAGCGGTTTTACTCTTTAATCAATAAATTTGCAATTTGTGAAAACACGCACACACACACACACGGACATACCACAGATAGCTCCATCCTGTACAGGAGCTTAGTTTGTGCATTTTAAGCTGAAGTGACTTAGTTTAGTTTAGTGATTTAAAATGTTTGATAAAAGAAGTGAAGTTTTTAATGTTGCAATACACAGAAACACCATGGAATATCTAATTGCTGCAGTGATAGTATAGACTGACACGAACACATTCGATCCAACGCAAACACATTTGGAAAAAAAAGTAAATTCCAGACTTTGGACATATTTGCAGAAATGGATCATATTCATATTCCAAATGATCTTACTTTGGACTTTGACGTTTCTATGATAGCTTACCAAACAAACCAATGGACCTTCCCATTATTATCTGCAACCAGATAATGCCTAAATCAACAAGCACACTGCAAATGCAAAACATCAGATTTAGTGGTATTAAGCATGGTGTCTGACTATATGTTGGACAAGTCAGTGTTTGGTGGGTTTTATTATTGTAGGGTCTTTACCTTACAATATAAAGCGCATTGCGGCAACTGTTATTGTGGTTTGGTGCAATATAAGGAAACTGAACTGAACTGGTTGCCAGGAGAACGGTGCTTGTCTGACTGCATTGTGCCAAGTGTAAAGTTTAGTGGAAGGGGGACTATGGTGTGCTATTGTTTTTCAGGAGCTGGGCTCTGCACTTTTTGAAAAATCTTTCAAAAGTTCCCATAAACACACTCCTAAACCTCGTGGAAAGCCTTCCCAGAAGAGCTGAAGCTGTTATAGCTGCAACATTTGGGCCGACATCACATTAAACTCTATGGATTAAAAATGGGATGTCACTCAAGTTCATGTGCTTGTGAAAGCGAACCAGTAATTTTAGCAATATGGTGTATTTTAATAGCACTTTCTGGCTTTTAAACGCCTTGTTTTTATTAGCTATTTGTTTTTAGCTTTTGTTTTTAGCTATGTTGTTATGGTACCACATATGACTTTACAGGCTTTTAATGTAAAGCCTCAATGCCTGACCTGTGCAGTTTATCATGGCAGCACGTCGCTAAAACCATAATAAAATAGCTTGTTATAACAAGATACTTTTATGTCATAAAAACGTATTATTTGTGCAATTACTTTTGCTACACAAAGGGGGTACTTTTAAAAATGGTTAGTAAGCTTTTCATAATAAACTTGTAAATAAAATTAAAAAGCCACATTATTGGCTACATTTAATGCTATATCCCAATTATAAACCTACATTTGAAAAGACCTTGTTGTATTGTAGCTACAAAAACCTAAAATTTAAGATTGTCAGCAATCTAGACAGATAGATCAATCAACAGATAGACGGCAAATGAAACAGACAAATGGGAAAAACAGTGTGTCATGTTTTACAAATAATTTTGCTTTTTTCAGATGTTCCACTGCCTCTACAAAAGTCATTACCATTTAAATATTTAAACCTGAGATTCGAATTTTTCAAGACTTTCTTTGTACTGTAAAAACCAAAATGTTGGTGCGGCCTTCCTCCTGTCATCGTAGTCATGAGCAAACCCTATCAAAGACAGACAGTCAAATACATTTTGATGCTCATATTACATAAAAGTTTGGTATAGTAAATGCTAAAAATGTAAAACATTTTGGTGTTCACCAGGTTTCTGCTGAACACAGTCACGGGGCCACTGCTGTCAGACAACAGTGCTTATGTCATCAGTCTCGTCTGCTTTTTTCGGCTTACTGGGGAGAGACTTGAGGTACTCCAGATGGCGTCGCGCGTCCTCCTGGTTCTGACGTACATAATACACCACATATGAAATGACCATAGCAAACCAACCGAACATGGTTACGAGCATAGCATAATCTGTGGTCCTTTTTGCCAAGTTACAGAGATCTATGTCAACCGCCAAGAACGGCTGTCCCTCCTGGTCGTGGAGCTCCGAGCTTCTGCAGAGAACCCGGGCAGCAGCCTCATGGTTATGGGCCATTCCTCCAATAGCCTGCTGAAGGGCGCAGTCACAATGCCAGGGGTTATCGTTCACAATAATCCGGGCCTTCAGTCGAGCAAAGGCATCCTTGTGTACGCTAGTGATGCGATTGTGGGAAAGGTCCAGCACCTGTAAAGTTGCCTCTATGCCAGTGAATGCACCTTCCCCTAAAGTCTCCACTGCATTGTAAGAAAGGTTTAGCTCCCTCAAAAACCTAAGTCCATGGAAGGCGAGATCGGGAACGCTGCCGATCTGGTTGTGGTCCAGCCTCAGCAAGACAGTGTCAACTGGTAGACTGGGAGGAATCTCTTTGAGGCGGGACTGACTGCAGGTAACATTGAAGCCATGGAGGTGGGAATCGCGTTGGCATATGCAGCCCTTTGGACACATGCTGGCCGAGGGAAAGCACAAGGCCATTAGGACAAGGCTCTGAAGGAGCAGGCACATGGGGATGGAGCGTGACAGCCACAAGTCCAGCAGAGTCATGCTGACCGACTGTCAGCAGCATCCCGCCTCGGGCCACAGCACCACCACTGGTCGCTTACACACATTGCATAGTAGCGACTGGCTTTCGCAATTTACCCACTGAAGATATGGAAGCGTGAACAGATGTTATCATACTGCGTTGTGGCCTGAAATGAGATAAGACAGAGTCAGTCAAACATATCAGCTAAAAATATAGTATAGTCAAAGGTTCATCATTTAAATGATCTTAAATGTGGCAGGTAAAATTTCATGAAAGTAGAATTCATGATAGATGATCAAATTTAATCAATAATCAAAATTATACAATGAATCCAAATAAGTTTTCTACCAGTGAAAGATATTCATTCATTGGATTCATTGGATATTCATTCTGCTAAAGAGAATGAATATCCAGAGCCTGACTTTACCAACAGCATCATCAGAATAAAAGTGTTTCTGAAAGACTAAGAGTAAAACCTTTTATACTGGATTAGTGCATAATCATAAAATGTATGATTGATCTGTTTAGTAGTAATATGATGAAATAATAGTGCAAGCATTATCTTACTCTTGTCAATAGAATCAAAATTTAACACAAGTAGAGATAAAAAGATGAATGCTGAATAATTCTGAGGCTTATCATACCATCTGTTAAGTATAACACAATGCTGGATACCCAAACAGGATACGCAAAAGTGGGTGTGCATATGGGCAATGTTTTACTTTAGTGATGCTCCACACAATTTCAGTCTCAGAAGATGAGACAATGGAAGCCACAGGGCGTGAAGGTGGATGTCAGACAAGATCAGACTATCGGTGTGCACGGGTTGGATGTCAGGATGGAGAGTGTCTCCAGGGCGGAGAGGCTGGTAACTGGAGGTGACTTCAGTGGACATGTAGGTCGAGTGAACAGAGGTGACAAGTATATATGTATTAAGGAGAGGCATGCAGAAGGACAGATGGTGGATTTTGCCAAAAGGACAGAAACGGCCATGGTGACCATGTAGCCTACTTCAAGAAGAAGCAACATAGAGTGAGGTATAAGAGTAGAAGAAGGTAGACCATATCTAATGCAGAAGGTGCAATCTGAAAAGGACAGGAGATTATAAAATGTAGAAAGGATTGTAGATTGTAGAATGACTCTGGAAATCAAAATGTGGAAGCAAGTGAAGGCAGAGCAACGATGAAATGGTGAAAGCTGGAGTTGAGACAGGTTCTGTGTGGTAGAGACGAATTACCAGGTGACTGTGAAAATACAGCTGCAGTAGTGTGGGAGACTGCCAAGAAGGTGTTTGGTGTATCCACTGGAAAATATTCAAAGAGTTTAGTAATGAACACATTTGATAGCCAGGGAGACGAAGAAAACACCAGCAAACTTTATGGGAAACTATGCATAACACAAAGAGAGAGCTGGCAAAGCAAAAGGCTCAAAGCGAGTTATATCTGAGGCTGGACAATAAAGAAGAAGAAAAGCATTTGTATCAATTAGCAGAGAGAAAGACGGCAAGACTGAGCTGTGAAAAGATGTGCAACAGGTTAGTGTGAGTAAGGAGATTGGTGAAATGTGTTAACAAATGAAGACTGTCTTCCTTCTCTCCCCCCAACCAATCACAGCAGATGGCCCCGCCCCTCCCTGAGCCTGGTTCTGCCGGAGGTTTCTTCCTGTTAAAAGGGAGTTTTTCCTTCCCACTGTCACCAAAGTGCTTGCTCATAGGGGGTCATATGATTGTTGGGTTTTTCTCTGTATGTAGTGTTGTAGGGTCGACCTTACAATATAAAGCGCCTTGAGGCGGCTGTTGCTGTGATTTGGGGCTGTATAAATAAAACTGAACTGAATTGAACTGAATTGAAAGACTGATGCAGTACTTTGAGGAGCTGCTGCATAAAGAATATTAGACAGAGGAATGGTAGTGAATCAGGAAACACATCACTAAAAGCAGGAAATAAAGAAAGCTACTAAGATGATGAAGATAGAAAAGGTTTGGTCCAGATCACATTCACTACATTGCCAAAAGTACTTACTCACTCATCAGGTGTTCCAATCAATTCCATTCAAATCAGTTCAATTCAATTTTATTTATACAGCACCAAATCACAACAACAGTTACCTAAAGGCGATTATTTTAAAGTAAAACCCCTACAATAATACAAAGAAAACAAAGAAAACCCAACAATCATATGACCTATGAGCAAGCACTTTGGTGACAGTGGGAAGGAAAAACTCCCTTTTAACAGGAAGAAACCTCCAGCAGAACCAGGCTCAGAGAGGGGCGGGGCCATCTGCTGTGATTGGGGTGAGTGGAGCAAAACAGAACAAGGACATGCTGTAGAAGAGAGCCAGATATTAATAACAACTAATAATTACAGGCAGAGTGGTCTAAAAAACACTGTAGGTGAAAAAGGTGAGTGAAGAAGAAACACCCAGTGCATCATGGGAATCCCCGGCAGCCTACGTCTATTGCAGCATAACTAAGGGAGGATTCAGGGTCACCTGGTCCAGCCCTAACTATATGCTTTAGAAAAAAGGAAAGTTTGAAGCCTAATCTTGAAAGTAGAGATAGTGTCTGTCTCCTGAATTCAAACTGGAAGCTGGTTCCACAGAAGAGGGGCCTGAAAACTGAAGGCTCTGCCTCCCATTCTACTTTTAAATACTCTAGGAACAACAAGTAGGCCTGCAGAGCGAGAGCGAAGTGCTCTAATGGGTGATATGATATATGGTATCATAATGTTTAGCCTTTCTATAAAATACTGATATTTGCTTGCAGCACACAGAATAGAGATTTTGCTCATCGAACAGGCAAGACAGAAGACAGAAAGTGATCTAAGTGATCCATTGTGTCATAATTGATTACTTATGTTTTGGAAATCAAAGCATGAAACAATTACTTACCGCACTGCTAATGTTCTGTTATAAAATGCAAAATCTCAATTTATACATTAATTAAGTGTTGTTTCCTGCAAAATCCAGCAATTACTGCAATACAAATAGGCAGGCAGAAAGCACTCAACAACCATATCTATGTAAATGACACATGGACTGATTCTTATTTAGAGCTTTTCTGCTCTCCCGAAGCCCTTAAGGCGCTTTATACAACATGCCTCATTCACACAAACACTTTCGTCTTTCTATCTACCGATTATGCATATTCATAGAGCAACTTGGGCTTAGCATCCTGTCCAAGGATAGTTGACATGCAGGGATTTAACCATATATTTCTGCCTGAAATATGTTCTGCAAGTCAGTATTTTGACCTGAGCTACAGACATGTGAATGTGTATTTCTGCTGGAAATATGTGGTGCATTGTTGCTTTACGAGACCCGGAGCTTTGTCACTATTAGTAATCCTCACATTTACTCTTTCCAAATAAATTAACAGTCACAGTGATCACAGTCTTGCAGAATTTATGCTCGAACAGAGCGAGCGTGTTCAACGTCTGCACTACTGCAGAGCCAGTCCGTCTGCCTGCAGTGAGCTCTGCTGTCAGATGAAGTATGTGCTACGACTGGTGTGTGGGCCTCTGTCGCTCGTGTTGTTGTTGGTCTGTGAGCTGCGAAGAAGAGCAAAGACAGCGAGTGTTAAACACAGTGAAAAGTGTCACTGCAGCCACTGTCTGTGCTTTTCATGCTTTATTTTTTGATCACTGAAGTTGTTTTGCAGTTCTCTGGTGGTCTCCCTGCTTTATTCTGGCCCACTTATCACCAAAACAGGTAGGAGATTATTATTAGTCATTAGCATTCAACCCAGTCTTAATGAGGACTATACGAACAGCGCTTGCTGCCTCCACAGACTACGTTGTAGTCTGTGTACTTAAGAAGTTATTAACAACTTATATCTATTTTGTAATATTTTCCTATATCTTTTCTTGGGACTGTCCAATTAAAAACACCATCATCATTATCTGACCCCTCAACCTGAATGTAGGGAATAAAGCACACAAGGTTTATGGGAAACTGCAGAAACTGGCATCCTCACAATAAACGCTTTGCTGTTATTCAGCTGCAGTGCATCGTCTCTACTGCACTGAAACTATTGTTGCCTCTTAATGATGTTGAAATATGAGCCTTGTCCTCCCATCTCTGCTCGTCTGTAAAACTGTCTTACTGAACGCCACTGATGTGCTTTGTACTAAATGTATTTTCCCATTTTTATGCAGTTCAGAGTATGTTACCAAAACTGAAGTTAAGACATCTGCAAATTTTGTGAGACCATGTGGAATTTATAATAATATGTAACTTTAAAATTATGCAAAGGTGATTTCTACATGATGGACAAGTCAGAATGTGCCTTTTTATTTTATTGAAGCTGTGCATAGCTGCATTCTTAAAACTGCCATCAGCAGTGATGGGAATAACGGCATTAAAAGTAACAGCGTTACTTTGTAACAAGTAATCTAACTAATTACTATTTCTATCGTTACAATGCTGTTACCGTTACTAACAAGAAAATGTGGTCGCGTTACTATTTTTCAACAAACAGACGGTTGAAGCTGTGTTCAGCTTACAGCATCTTATATCAGCTGCAGGAAGTAGCTGTAAGTAATCCGGGTGCTGCACCTTTAAGCAGCTGCGAGCTCCCATGGGCGGCATTCACTTTCTGCCCGACGATCACTTTTTGGCACAACACCTGAAGCTCAGGGGGCAAAACAGTCGCATGAGTGCTGCTGTTTGACTGAAGAAGAATAAAGTAGTCGTGCTAAGCCAATCACATGACCACTTTAAGATGACAAAGCAACAAGGTGATATATACCATTTTTTAATTTGTGTTGATAGGCCACGTAAAACCAGAGTCATGATAAACAATATATATGCCTGTTTTTCCTCAATAGTTTCGTCACGTTTACTGTCTAAGGACAGCGCAGCGAGCACTCTCTGCTTATCACCAAAAAATAAAAAAACAGCCCGTCTGTGTTGGTGGAAAAATGCAAAGAATGATATGGCAACATGATATTGGGTTGTTCAGGAAGACGGGGAAGTTTTAGGAGAGAGAGAGAGAGAGAGTTTTGAGATGTGGGAGATTTGTGACATTTAGCGTGTTTGGAGTGTGTAGTTAATGTGTTGTCTTGTGTAGTTAGTTAGTGGTGTTTTGGATAGTTTTGTGTTGTGTGTCAGAACAATGAGGCGACTGCTGAATGTTACAGATGTTACCAAAAAGCCACCAAAGGCAGATTACAGTGTAAACACTGTCTCCAGGTAGAAACAGCAGTGATACACCTGCTGCTGTCAGACCTGCAGGTATCAGGCTGTGATGTTCTCCTTTATAGTGGACAGAAATTATTTTTTGGAGTGGCACAAATAATTTGTGTGCCATGTTATTTAATGCAGAACAGCTGATTGTTCTGTAAATAGTTTGAAATGGTTATAAAAAAGGGTAAAAGGTAAATGGCTGCAAATAACTTTGCTGTTTTGATTTAATGTTTTTTTTTCTGATTTTAGATGAGTATGCCAAAATGGAAACGTAACTGTAAAATTACAGTTATGTTTCCCAATTGTGTCTGTGCACTGTTCAGAACTCGTGGAGGTCTTAGCAGTCAGATGCAGGCTGTTTTATATCCCAAGAGAGTTTACTGTGGTGATCATCGTTGCTGTTTACATCCCACCCAGTGCTAGCACTAATGCTAAAGCTAGTGGAACACTCAGTGAACTCTACAAGATTATCAGTGATCTGCGAACAGCCCACCCTGACAGCTTCTTCATCGTCGCCGGGGATTTAAACAATGCCACACTTAAATCAGTTCTACCCAAATTTCATCAGAACATTGACTTTGCAACAAGAGGGGACAACATGTTAGACCTTGTTTACCCAAACATCCAGCATGCATACAAGGCTTCACCCCTCCCCTACATTGGACAATCAGACCACATCTCCATACTTCTCACCCCAGTCTACAGACCCATCAACAAACAGAGGGGTGAGAACATGGCCAGAGGGGGCCATACCAGTTCTGCAAGATTGCTTTGAATGTGCAGACTGGGATATGTTTAGAGAAGCTCCTACATACACAGACACCGTGGACCTGGTGAAGTACATAACCTCAGCGACCAGCTGCATCAGCAAATCAGCATTGAGGATGTCACTGTCTCCAAGACCGTCATCAGCCAGTGGTTCCCAAACCTTTTTTGCTAGGCGCCCCTTTGTTTTACAAGAAAAATCCCCCCCCCCCCGCGCACAAACACATCCTCCAACAACACACACCCATATTTTGTTTTCACACGGTTTATTTCACACCTCAAACATTTAGTAAACAATTAAACAAATACAAGTAAACTGCAATAAATTACAGGTAGCAATAAAATAAGCTACTAACTCTTTTACGCTACGTCCACACACGGAGCTGTTTCTGTGCATTTGGGCTTTTCGTCCACCTAAACAGTGTTTCAAATCACCGAAAACTGAGATTTTTTTAAATCTCTGTTTTTGCGTTTACATGTGGACGAGGAATACAGAGTTCGTCACTCAACGTCAAAGGTATGTGCCTTTTTTCACGTCACGCTGTGCGCCACGTTATTGTTTACATGAGATGAATTGCAGAATGGCAGATAGAGACAAATACTGTTAACCTGACTATCTTCAGTTTTTACACGCAGTTACTGTCCCTCCATTTACAAAGGCTGAGGCGTCACGGTGTGATTATTTTACATGTAGTTGTTTTTTTCCTGTGTAATAATATTCAACATTGCATCAATACATTTATCAAAAAATGCCTCTCTGTGCAAAATGGGTTCAAAAACATAAACAGCTGTGGGATCCTGTTTGTCCGTGATTTGAACCGGGGGACAAATCGTGGCAGGATCAGCCTGATGTTATTTGTATCCCGCTGCAACTTTACTGTATACAGAGCTAACATCTCCAAAATGTCAGGAGTCGTTAGTCATTACAAGAAGTGTTTGTAAACTAAAAATCAAGAATGTGGGATCCTGTTTGTCCGTGATTTGAACAGCCCAGCGCTGCTCCCGACGCAGGGAAAACCAATCCTGCAGGGAGACCTACCTCTGCACTTGTGCAGGTGAAGCCAAAGGGAAGATTTGCTTCACCATATTTTCTAGTCTTTGGCTTAGAATGAAGTTGGTTTGGAAACATATTTGGCGATGCTTCATCTCCTGCTTTGCGTTTGTGTGGGCGCCCCGTCAAAAAACCTGTCCATTATGCTAGCAGCGTTCTTTTTTTTTTTTCATACTGCGCCCCCCTGCATTGGCTCTGCAAAGTCCGCTGACTTGGTTCAACATTACTTGGCAACAGGGAAAGTGAGGCAGGTTGCACTGGTGCATTTGTGACAGCTTCACTTGAAATGCCTTCACCGCATCATACATGTCATGTCCATGAACTGACAGGTTTCCTCGCTGAGCTCAAAAACTCGATTGAGACCTTTCCCACAACTCAGCCAACGGACCTCTGTATGATCTATTTCCCACATAAAAGACTGAAATTAACGGTGATTTAAACCTTTAGTTCGGATCAAATTTACGGTTTGCGTCACGGTGATCATTACATGCTCCATTTTTAGGACTTTACCACACAGCCTTTCCTGGTGTATGATGCAGTGATATGCTGTTAACTCACCGGTACAGTTCTCCTCCTGCATCTTTACTCGCATCCTGCTGACTAGTCCGCTTTTTTCACCGCACAACACCGGCGCTCCATCTGTTATAAGTCCAACAAGTTTGTCATATCGGTTACACTTTGACATATGTTTTAAAAAATGTATTTTCCTGTTGTTGTCCCGTGCATCGATTTAATGTTCAATATTTCCTCTCCACGGATGAAGATGGCCAGCTGTGCAATGCGCATCATGTATATACTTTCATCCACAGCCGAGTATGCAATAACGTTTTTGCTTCTTTCACACAACTGTGTTCTTAAATCAGTGGCCATCTGGAGTCGGGTGACGTAGGCGGTCAAGATGGCAGCTTGAATGGGGAAGCTCCGTCACAGCGGCAGCTAATTTGCATTAGACTTAGAGAATTACGCTACACAACACTTACAAAATATAACCTCAGGACAGTGGGAAGCTTGAAGACTCTTTGTGAAAGCTCAGAAATGCCGAGTCACCAACAAAAACTTACGCTTCGACGGCAAGAAGGCGCTAGCAAGGAAACCACAGCGAAAGCTAATGATGTGCACCCGCCCTCACCTCCAATGTCGGATACTATTCAGACTGCTACAACTGAACAAATGGCCAAAGACATTGCAAGTATTTACGTGCTACTTAAGGAAACCTCCGAGACACAAGAGAGCAAGCTGAATGCTATCCAAACTGCTACGAGGGCAGTGGAGGCTAAGCTAGCGGATATGGTTACTCGAATAAGCAACGCTGAGTCTCGTCTAGATTTCCTTGAGGATGCTAGCAGAGTGCTAAAGGAAAATCCTCCTGCTACTAGTGACGAAGTGAACGCTCTACGACAGAAATTAGACGACCTCGAAAACAGAGGACGGAGAAACAACCTGCGCTTCGCCGGCTTTCCAGAGGGCTCCTGAAGGTCGACTTCCTGGGCGGGCTGGAGATTGACCGCGCACACCGCAGCCTGGTGAGACGCAAACCTGACGTTCATCCCCCGAGGGTCATCATCGCCCGATTTCTGCGGTTTCAGAACAGGGAACGGATCATGGAAGCTGCGCAGATGCTGGGACAGCTGAACTGGAACGGCCACCGCATTATGATCTTCCCTGACTACTCCAAACTTGTCACGGACAAACGAGCGGCATTTAATCCCTGTAAATGGCTGCTGCACGAAAGGAAGATAAAGTTCTCCCTACTGTTCCCAGCGGTGCTGGTGCTGAAAATGACGGAGGGCAGACGTGAGTTTACTGACCCCAAAAAAGCCCAGGACTACATTCTGTCTTTACCTTGAGTTATTTACAGTCAGGGCGTGGATTTAAACGCTACCCTTTTTTTTCCTTTTCGCCCTAGCGTTAATTAACACGCTATACACGCTATACTTTGCACCTCTTAACTGTTTAGTTTAAATATTATAGGGCTTCGCAGTTTTATTTGATTTATTCAGTTGTGCTACTTTTGAGAATACAACACAATCTGCGTTGGTAGAGAAGCTCACTAAGACTATTAAATTCCTCTTTTAGTAATTCAGTTGTCATGAAGCCCTTTTCAGTTTGTCAGGGGACAGTTCTAACCAACCTGCATAGAGGTCTGTTCAGTTAGCTAAGTCCCAGAATGACTGTTTTACTCATATTACGACGACTTAATATGCTGCTGCTGCTGGCGACGGGTCCTGTTTATGACTGTTCGACTGGTTAGAGTCATGGACCATAAAGTTTATGTTTTGCTTTCTGGGGCTCATAGCCCACCTGAGGGTGACTAGTGTTCTCGGTTGCCCCAGACGTATCTGTTTAAATGTTTATTGTCCACTCTGTATTGAACTCCTGGTTCTAATAATAAGTTACCCCACTGCTATACGTCTGATACGTATTGCATGATGGCGAATAAGCAATAAAGGGCCTTTACTTTGATGACCTGGAATGTAAAGGGCCTTAACCATCCAATCAAAAAAAAGAAGATCATGACATTTATCAAATCAAAAAAAGTTGACATTGTCTTTCTTCAAGAGACTCACTTGTCTCCCCAAGAGTCAGATAAACTTTGGCGTGATTGGGTGGGTCAGGTATTCTTTTCGTGTGGCAGCAGTCAGAGTAGGGGTGTCACAATTTTAATTCATAAGCAGTTACAGTTTAAATGCTCCCGGATGGTTAAGGATGAAGATGGGCGGACATTGCTACTCTTGGCTGAGATTCAAGGCCATAGGATGATTTTAAGCAATATCTATGCACCAAACATCGACGACCCCACCTTTTTTGGAAACTTGGAATGCAAAATTAGTGATATGGGCGACTACCCAATCCTGATAGCAGGGGACTTCAATTTGGTCATGGATGATATACTGGATCGAAGCACTCCCTCACAGCGACACTCTAGATCAGCTTCGGTCGCTATAAAAATGTGTAGGACCTTGGGTTTGGTGGACGTATGGAGAGTATTCAACCCATCCACAAGAGATTACACCTTTTATTCTGCCCCCCACAACACTCTGTCAAGAATAGATTATTTTCTCGTGTCAAATTCTATCATGCCCTCAGCAATGTCTTGCTCTATTGGTAGTATACACGTTTCTGACCACGCCTCGGTGCTCCTGCATCTGAGCTCATTTGGTAGCCCCCCCAAGTCTCCCAGATGGAGGCTAAACTCAAGCCTTTTACATGATCCCAACTTTTTCCACTCCTTGAGAGAGCAGATCAATTCTTATATCGAAATTAACCTCTCTACAGCTCCCAGTGCGGGTGTAGCATGGGAAGCTTTGAAAGCCTTTATTAGAGGGTTCATCATCCAGCATGCCTCATATAAGAAAAGAACTGCTCTGACCAAGCAGATAGACCTGGAGAGGAAGATTGCCATAGCTGAAGCCGCTTTTAAGGCAGACACGAGCTCAGCAAATCTGACCCACCTAACTAGACTTAAATATGAGTTTAACTCAATTTTGACTCAGAAAATGGAGTTTTCTCTATTTCGGGCTAGGCAGAAATACTTCGAAGATGGAGATAAACCTGGCAAACTGCTTGCAAGATATATTAAACAAAAAGAAGCTCAGACTATCATAGCAGCAATTAGAGCACAGGATGGCACTATGGTGTCAAAACCCTCTGAAGTGAATGAAGCCTTTAGAGATTTCTATATGCAACTCTACTCCTCAGAAATACAAGCAAACTCTCAGGAAATTAACAGTTTTCTCTCCCCCCTCAACCTCCCAACTCTCTCTAAGACACAGGTGGACTCCCTGGACGCCCCAATTTCAAAGGAAGAGATCTTAAGGGTAATCAAAAATCTCCCAATTGACAAGGCCCCTGGGTTGGATGGGTTTACAGCAGAGTTTTACAGGAACTTTGCAGAGGAGCTTTCCCCTTTACTCCTGCAAATGTTTGAGGAGGCCCTGGATAAGGGCAGCCTGCCACCAACACTGTCAGAGGCACTTATTTCCCTTGTCTTAAAGAAAAACAAAGACCCGCTTGACTGTAAGAGTTACAGACCAATAAGCTTGATCAATTGCGATTGCAAAATTTTAGCCAAGTTACTAGCAACCAGATTAGATAAGGTCATGACTTACTTAATACACCCCGACCAAGTTGGTTTTATTCGGACTCGCTGCTCTGCCGATAATATTAGACGCCTAATTGATATTATGTGGGCAACCCAGAATAAATCCCCTACGGGGGACTTTTCTCCAGCTATAGCCCTCTCCCTAGATGCAGAGAAAGCATTCGACAGGGTGGAGTGGCGTTTTCTATTTTGTGTAATGGAAGCATTTGGCTTTGGCCCAAAATTCATAAGGTGGGTCAAACTTCTCTACAACAATCCAAGAGCATCAATACTAACGAACCGTATTATATCACAGTCCTTCGACCTCCACAGGGGTACAAGACAGGGCTGCCCACTGAGTCCTCTGCTTTTTGCTTTAGTTTTAGAGCCTCTGGCAGCGACAATACGTAGAGACCCTGATTGTCCAGGTATCCAGGTCCACAATAATAATCACAAATTGATGCTCTATGCTGATGACGCCCTGGTCCTAATATCGCAGCCAGAACGTTTTCTACCTGCTCTCTTAAGAATTATTAACCGGTTCTCTAATATATCAGGATATAGAGTAAATTGGTCAAAGTCTGAAGCGCTCCCTCTGACAGCCTTCTGCCCCAAAACCCTGTTCCAGCCGGGGGATTTCAGCTGGCCTCAGACTGGTATTAAATACTTGGGCATTACATTCCCCCGTTTGTTATACAACATAGTTCAGGCTAATTTTGAAGCTCTATTGGACAAGTTCAGAACCGACATAATTAGATGGTCCCCTTTGTTTCTCACCCTTTGGGGTAAAGTTAACATCATCAAAATGAATTGTGCTCCAAAATTTAATTACCTACTACAAACACTCCCGCTAAAAATCCCATCAAAATATTTTCATCAATTTGACAGATTATGCAACCAATTCATATGGAATAACAGACGCCCTAGAATAAAGCTTAAAAAGCTACAGCAACCAGTGGAGTCGGGTGGCCTGGGGGTCCCAAATCTACTATTTTACCATTATGCTTTCAGTCTGAGACACATGGTTCACTGGGCTCTCCCTCCAGAACGAGCCCCCCCATGGCTTAGTCTGGAGAGTACTTTGTGCTCACCACTCCCTCTGATGCACATTTTAACCACCAAGCTCCCACCAGATATACAAACCCACCCCATTCTTTCTTTTCTGCAGACGGTCTGGAAGAAGGTGGCCTTGCTACTAAATTTTAACTCCCACCTTCACACTGAGGCCTCCATATGGCTCAATCCCCAACTCTGCATTAATAAGTCGCCATTTTTCTGGAGACTGTGGGTCCAGAGAGGGATACTTGTTCTCGGAGACCTGTATCAGGGGAGGATTCTCAAGTCCTTCAACGACCTTAAAGCACAGTTTCAGTTGCCACAAAGTCAGTTTTGGAGGTACTTGCAGCTCCGGCACTAATTGCTCAAAACCTTTGGTTCCTCCTCCACACCACCTCCAACTATTGAATATCTCAGCTACATCAAAAAAATCTTTGGGGGGGGTTGTGAAGTCTCTAAATATTACTCAATGCTTATTAAGGGCACGAGTAAAGGGCTACCCGCCCTCCAGTTAGCTTGGGAATCTGACCTTGGTGTGGCTTTTACAGATCAGGAATGGACTACAATTTTGCAGAATAGTAAAAAGGTGTCCAGGGAAGTTAGAACGAGACTAATCCAATTCAAATTACTACACCGAATTTACTGGTCGCCACACAGACTGTATAGGGCGAACCTCATACAGTCCCCTGAATGCTGGAGATGTCAGACTGGGGTAGGCACATTGACCCATATGATTTGGAGCTGTCCTAAAACCCAAATCTTTTGGACTGAGATACATGACTTTATCAAATCAACCATACGATGGGATATTCCTTTTTCACCAAGACTATTTGTTTTGGGGGACCCATCACTCCTTAAATATGCTCCGCCTAAGGCTGCTGAGTGGGTACAGACTGCATTGATGCTGGGGCGTAAACTCATTATCTCCCAGTGGAAGGCCCCCTCCACCCCACCTGTCTCTGTATGGCATATTCAACTAGGGAGACTCGCTACACTAGAACAACTCTCATACAGGCTCCTGAATAAAGTGGAGAGTTTCCATCTGAAGTGGGATCCATATCTGTCCAGAATAAAACGAACAGACTAGACCTTAGAGTGGGACAGACATTGGAATTCTGACAAAGCACTCTCAGGGATGTCAGAGTGTGGCATGCAGTAAGACCCACATAGTCAAAGGCTGGCTGTTTTTGTTTCTTTTTTGTATGTTTGTTTTTTTGTTGTTGGTTTTTTTCATGTTTTTGTTTATCTCTTGCTTTGTTTGCCCCCCCTCATTTTGGTTTGGTATTCTCTACTGGTCAGAGACTTCATCATTTCTTCACTACCAGACACACTGGACCCACTACAGTTCGCTTACCGTCCAAATCGTTCCACAGACGATGCCATCTCTCATCTCCTCCACACATCACTCACTCACTTGGACACTAGAAGGGGGAATTATGTTAAAATGCTCTTCATAGACTACAGCTCTGCATTTAACATCATAATTCCCTCCACACTCACCACCAAGCTGGAGCATCTGGGACTCAGCTCATCTATGTGTCAGTGGATCTCCAACTTCCTAACTGGCAGACCACAGGCAGTAAGGATGGGCGGACATGTCTCAGCCTCCACCACTCTCAGCACTGGAGCCCCCCAGGGGTGTGTTCTGAGCCCCCTGCTGTACTCTTTGTACACATATGACTGTGTGGCCACTACCAGCTCCACCACCATCATCAAGTTTGCTGACGACACCGTCGTGGTGGGCCTGATCTCTGATAACAACGAGACGGCCTACCTGAAGGAGATTAGGAATCTGGAGAACTGGTGCCAGAGGAACAACCTCCTTCTAAACGTCAGTAAGACAAAGGAGCTGATAGTGGACTTCAGCACTAAGCAGGAGAGGAACTACCAGACCCCCGTCATCAACGAGTGCCCAGTGGAGAGAGTGGACAGCTTCAAATACCTCGGAGTTCACATCACGCAGGACCTGTCATGGTCCTGTCACATCAACACCGTGGTGAAAAAGGCCCGACAGCGTCTCTACCACCTCAGACGCTTGAGAGACTTCCAACTGCCCTCCAAGGTGCTCAGGAACTTTTACTCGTGCACCATAGAGAGCATCCTGGCGGGAAACATCTTAACCTGGTTCGGGAACAGCACCATGCAGGACAGACGAGCTCTACAGAGGGTTGTGCGGTCAGCTGAGCGCACCATCCGCTCCGAGCTCCCTGACCTGCACTCAATCTACAGCAGGCGGTGCTGGACCAAGGCCAGGAAGATCGTGAAGGACCTCAGCCATCCCAACAACAGACTGTTCTCTCTGCTGAGGTCAGGAAAGCGATTCCGCTCCCTGAAGACCAACACAGAGAGACTGAGGAGGAGCTTCTTCCCGCAGGCGATACGGTCTCTCAATCACACCACCACACAGTACTGACCCACACATATGGTTCTTACACACACACTGGACTTTCTGGACTTTGTTTTCACTTCATCACTTAAATCACTTTAAGCATATTTGCACTGCACAAGACATAATGTGGACCTAAAAGAGAATTATGGATTTGATCAACTGGTCTCTGACTGCTATTGACACCCTTAACGAGAAGTCGGGGCTCGGGAGAGCCTGAGTGCCCTGGAGGGACTTTCCCTGCCGGTTACACGATGGACGGGTGGCAGAACTGGAGGACCGTGTGCCTGGCGGGACTGTCGATCGAGGACGCTGAAGATATCTACCTATTCGGAACCATGATAACAGGGTTCATGCTGATCGGCGTTGGCTTAGCCCTGGTTTATCAGAGAAATAAGAGAGCGGAACCGGCTGTTCAAACCCCCACAAGGTTGCCCGCTGGATTCGAAGCGAGGGACCAGTGTCAGAGGGCTAAATTTGAGCTGTTCACAAAGGAGAAATCAACAATATTCAACATTTGGACACCACGGCGCCAGCTGCTAGGCCCAAGGCTGGAGCCCACCAAAACAACTCCCTGATAACGACTGTGTGATGACTATTCTTCCCGTCCCATGAATCCCCCCTCCCTTTCCAACGCCTTCGATGCTTGTTTCTGGCGAGGGAACACGGCGGGTCTGTGTGCCGCGCTGGAATGGTAGCGCTGTGCAGGGTGGCTGCTGTGTTTCTTCGGATTACTCCTCACCCCCCACCCACCCCTGTGGCTTGTCATGTCTTCACAATGTTGTGCTGTGGACATTTATGTGCTTTTTTGTGCAAAGGAGTTTTTTTGTTTCCTGTTCTCATGCTGTCCTACCATGGAAGCACAGCATGAGTAGGGGTCTCTTTTTTCCTCTTGTACTTTCCCCACTGTAGTGTACATTTCAATGTTTTTTCTTTGATTCTACCAATCTCCGACCTGTATCCCCATGTAATGTTTGTGCTATATGTGTAAGGTCGGGGGGGGTCCCATTTCACTGCAGGGCAACCTGCATGTGACGAATAAAGCTTTGATTGATTGATTGATTGATTGATTGATTGCACAACACTGGTCACTATATTTTTCATTTCCAGTTAATACTTGTACAGCTGCTGTTATTGTGTGTGTGTATATACACATACATATACATATATATACACATACATATATATACACATACATATATATATATATATATATATATATATACACACACACACACACATATATATATATATATATATATATATATATATATATATATATATATATATATATATATATATATATATACATACATATACATATATATACACATATATACATATATATGTATGTGTATATATATATATATATATATATATATATATATATATATATATATATATATATATACACTCACACACAATAACAGCAGCTGTACAAGTATTAACTGGAAATGAAAAATATATACATATATATATATATATGTATGTGTATATATATATATATATAGATATATATATTTCTTCATACATTCTTATATAGTTTTATACTGTGTATTTTGTTGTACAGTTATTTTATTTTCAACTTTAATTTATATATTTTATCTTATTCTTTCCCAGTTAAATTTACCCTTCATTCTAATTTGTGTTGTACAGTTATTTCATTTTTAACCTTAATTTATATTTTATTCCTTTCTAGTTAAATTTACCCTTTTTAATTTTTCATATTTATTTCCTATCTTATTCATAGCCTTTTCCTTTTTTGTTTTCTTTAGGTCACGAGCAGTTGTCTAAGCATTTCACTGCATATCGTACTGTGTATGACTGTGTACGTGACAAATAAAATTTGAATTTGAATTTGTTCTGCTGCTATGCTGATGTTTTTTTATGTGATGTAATCTGTCTCTGCAGTGGACTGTAGTGTTCTAAAAGTACAATAAAATATTAATCACAAAAAAAAATTAAAAAATCAGTGGCCATCTCACAAACCCGATCAGCAATTGTATTTCTGCTCAGGCTCACATTTGCCAAAATCTGCGTTTTGTCTGGACACAAGACGTCGCACAGCTTCATCCTGCAGCTCTTCAGAGTGGTACCGGGCTGATTTGGCTCCTCTGCTACAATAAAACTTGCGTTCACAACAGCTTCACTTTGTGATTTTGCTCTGGTGAAAAAAGTCTGCTGAAATGCCAGATTCTTCTTTAGCTCTTCTACTTCCTGTAGTTTCTGCATTTAGGTTTTTCAGCTTATCCTGACGTTTTGTCTCGTAGTGCCGTCTTAAACTAAATTCCTTCATTACAGCCACATTAGCTCCACTACTAAAACACACGGGTTTACCGGCATGTCTGTAAACATATATTCAGCCTCCCACCGGTGCTGAAAGGCTCTGCTTTCAGAATCAACTTTTCTCTCCACCATTGTGAGCGACTAGCTTCGCAATAACAGAAGTTTGACTTGATTGATGCAAATGTTCCCAGTTAGCCTAGCGTTCAGCAAGGAGGCTGCAGCGCTGCATTATGGGATCTGTAGTTTGTGTGTTATTAGCACCTCATATCGCCGGGCCATGTATAACAATAATAGTACATCTATATAAAATGATCTCGCGGGCCGGATATAAATGTCCTTGACTTTGACATATGTGCCATATAGTATTCACCAAAGGACTCAAAAACAACAAAAACTTCCACAAATCCACAACAAACTGGACCTGGGAACAACATGCTTATTTGCACACTCAGTCACATAGTTACTGAACACATCCAAATTATATTATATTTGCACATTTTGCATCTTGCACATGTCTTCATCCTGTCTTTACAATATCCTGACCATAACTCAACCTGGTATTCAACACCTACTGCACAATCCACTTTGTATTGTCTCTGTCCCGTCTTTGTGTATCGTACATACAGTACCTTTAAAGCTCTTAATTTTACCTAAATTTAGCAAGTTATTATTTATTTGTAATTTCTAGTTTGATATCTCTTGGAGATATATTTCTTATATACCTATAATGCACCATGGGGGGCTTGGGGTGAAACGGCCTCTCGGTACGCTGTATACTGTGTATATTGTTGTACTGACGATAAAGACCATGAATCTTGAATCTGAATCTTTATACAGTATTTGTCTTTGTTAAATGGCCTGTATTTGTGTAGCGCTTTTCTAGTCCCTAAGGACCCCAAAGCACTTTACACAACCAGTCATCCACCCATTCACACACTGGTGATGGCAGCTACATTGTAGCCACAGCCACCCTGGGGCGCACTGACAGAGGCGAGGCTGCCGGACACTGGCGCCACCGGGCCCTCTGACCACCACCAGTAGGCAACGGGTGAAGTGTCTTGCCCAAGGACACAACGACTGAGACTGTCCAAGCCGGGGCTCGAACCGGCAACCTTCCGATTACAAAGCGAACTCCCAACTCTTGAGCCACGATCGCCCCAGGCCCCCCCAGGGCTTTGACTGCGATAGAGGTGGGTGGGAGAGGGCCTCCAATGATCCTTTCTAGCAAGTTTTCATATTTTTACCCAAATATCTGTACTTTCTAATCCATTTTCACAAACAGGCTTGTTACGTTTGGTTTAAGAAATTTGAGGGGAGTTATTTTTGATATCTTTGTGCCCCTTCAAACACCCCCCAAAATTTGAGCCCAAATAGTAATATATGAAAGGCAATCCTATTGGTGTATAAGATATAGCAGGGCTCTAGATAGGGCTGCTCAATTAATCGAATTTTAATCACGATTACGATCTGGGCTTTCAACGATCATTAAAAATGACTGAGCCGATTATTAGCCCCTCCCTCATTTATCCGCGACACCTTAAAGGCCGGTCCGTGAAAATATTGTCGAGCATAAACCGTCCGTGGCGCAAAAAAGGTTGGAGACCGCTGATTAAGAGGACCCGAGGGAAGCTCGGAAAGCTAAGCAGAAGTTATTTGGAGAGTGACTGCCGTTGGTTGAAAAGAGAGTTTAAAAAAAAAACTTCAGTGGTGTTGCACACTATTTTATATTATTTTTTTAAAGTCATTGTTAACCCTTTAAAGCCGGTCAGAGCAGCACGCTCCGTTTTGCGTAACTATTTTTAAATCCCTGTAGAACCTGAACCGTGTAAGCTAGCGCAATAATTTGTTTTGCATATGAAACCGGAGGAGTTGTACTTACATCTGATGCCATCAGCTTGTCCTCGGTCACGGTTTCCTTCCACATATAGCTTTGCAAAAATTGCATAAAAAGCGCTTGCAGGAACAAAAACATAATATTCCAGAAACACGCTTTGCCGATCCGATCAGCTGTTCGTAACACTTCCCACAGTGAAATGATGCACCTGCTGTTTTCTTTGCAAATTTGCATCATAGGATTGTTTTTTGTTTTTCCTGCAGTATATAAAAATTGCTGTATCTCCAAAATAAAACTATGAAGACACTCAAAATAAATTTCCTGTTGTTGTAAACTATTTTTTGCAACTTTATTGTATTTAAAGTTTTGAGGGATAAACCTCTTAAATTTCTCCAAGTAGAAATATATGTAAACAAAACAAAAGCAATTTTCAATTTTTTTGTAGTTTATTGCACTTTTTTGCAATTTATGTAATTACTATGGACTTAATGCATACATATTATTAAAATATGGGCTATAACAGTTGTATTGATGTATAGCAACTTGAAATGCTCCCACAAATGGCACTACAGCATGTAAAAAAAAAAATATAAGCTCTGGTGGACTTGGTTCTATAGTAGGTCTTAAAGGGTTAAATAAATATCGTCAAATAATCGCGATCTCAATTTCAGTGAAAATAATCGTGATTATCATTTTTGCCATAATCGAGCAGCCCTAGCTCTAGACTAACTTTTTGCCACGGTTGCACTGGTGTGCCTAACTCTTTTTCTTAGGTGCACCCAAATTGTTCAACCGCATCGCTTAACACCACAGGCACGTGCACTTTCTGGGGGGGAAATTGCTGTCCATACAGACAACATTGATTTGTAAATGATTAACTAACAATCTTGTCAACACAAAGTTCTTTATTTGGAGCACATTTCTACAAGAAAGATAAGTTACTGAAAAAGTGCTTGTGCATAAAGTGCTTTGGCACGCTGGTAATATTGTAGACAATGTTAAACTTAATCATCACATCGGCTCCTCTGACGACCTGTTTGCTGCTGCCTGCTGCTGAAAGGCCGTGGGGAGAGGGGACACTTGGGCAGTGCATTTATCGCAGCATATAATGTGTTCTGGATACACTGTGCTTTATCAGCACAAGTCACAAATGCAGTACTGGCGGCTGTGGTCTTTCCACACTCACGACAGTAAATGCAGTGCATCATGTTGTCAGCTTTACTCTATCTTAGCCAGGGAGACTGCTCAAGCCACTCTGTTCCAAATGTATAAACTTTCCCCGTTTTACTTTCACTGGGCTCTGGCTCGGAGTCGATCGTGTGTGGCTCATTATGTGATGCCGTCTCTGGACCAGAGAGGTCGATGGCTCCATGTCAGAGCACTGACTTTGAATTTTAGATGGATCAGGCCTTAACTTAACAAAAGTTACCGATCATTCTTTTCATCTTTTCTCTTTACCCACAGCTACATCCACTTCCGTCAGGCCTAGGCTGCTCATAGGGCTGGGTATCTTTCTATAATCCATTTGATTCCGGTTCACAAGGTCCTGATTCGATTCAATTTTGACTCAGACATTCAGAAATATAATTCTGATCATTTATCAGTACTGACACTTGTGAGACTTCATCAGAGATGCAAACATCACAGCAGAGGCCTTTGTGTCAAAGTAACTGAGGATAAAACAGAAAAACATGAAGCAGATTTTCCTGGCCAGGTTTTCTGTAGCAGATAACCTTAAAAATATTCTGCAGTAGAACAGAAACTGAACAAAACCATGAATCAACATGTGAATGCTGCTGAAGTGAAGTAAGTGTTACAGAGGTTTGATTAGAGACACGGCTAAGCGTTTTGCAATTTGGCATCATTTTAAAAAGTTTAAATTTCTTCAGTATTGAACAGCAGTAATGAGGCTTTCTTGTTGGAGGTCATTTTTGTGGAAAAGAAAAACAAACAGCGGCCGTCAGCTCTGTACACAACAACAGACCGGTGCGCGACAAGCAAACGAATAATGCAGAAAACACAGATTTGAGGTGAGAAACTGTTCTTGAAGTACATTCTGGTTTGAGCTGTCGGCTTTCAGCCCCGACGTCCACACTTTGTGTTCATGTCTTTGTGTGGTGCTCTCATTTACTGTTTTGGCTGTTTGGTGGTTGTTTAAATAGTTTTGTGAGCTTCTTGCGTTTCTGGCAAAATACATTTAATACAATCGATTGAGCTTCCTCCAAAGGGTGGCTGGCCTCTCCCTTAGAGATAGGGTGAGAAGTTCGGCCATCCGGGAGGGGCTCAGAGTAGAGCCGCTGCTGCTCCACATCGAAAGGAGCCAGCTGAGGTGGTTCGGGCATCTGACAAGGATGCCTCCTGGGCGCCTCCTGGGTGAGGTGTTCTGGGCATGTCCCACCGGGAGGAGGCCCCGGGGCAGACCCAGGACACGCTGGAGAGATTATATCTCTCGGCTGGCCTGGGAACGCCTTGGTGTTCCCCCGGATAAGCTGGAGGAGGTGGCTGGGGAGAGGGAGGTCTGGGCCTCTTTGCTTAGGCTGCTGCCCCCGCGACCCGGCCTCGGATAAAGCGGATGAAGATGGCTGGATGGATGGATGGATGGACAATCGATTCAGGATTTAATGAATCAATGTCGCATTATTCAAGCTAAAATCAATTCTAATCGGAAAATCGATTCTTGAAACCCACCCCTACTACTCACCTGTCTATCCGCTTTCAAACATACATACATGTAGGCTGACAGGAATATCTGGACCACGGCCAATCAGAGGTCCCACCCCTGACTATCTCTGATTGGTTTAGACCACGATATGGGCATAATGTGTGTTTGTCTGTTGTTGACCACACGGAGACTTTCTTCACTCAAACAGCTGGTCACACCGGTGCCACTTAGAATCTTTTTAGTCGCACCATCGAGAAATGAGGTCACATTTGCAACCACAGTGGTTGAACTCTGATTCTCTGTTAATGGAGTGCGATACTTCAAAATTTGGTATCAATCTGATAGCAAGTAAATACAAGGACAGTATCAGAGATAAAGATACTTTTAACATATAAGGGAAGCCTATGCACGATCATGTTTGGGAGAGCAGTGAGTCGTGATTTATGAGGTGAATGCATCATCAGTACGCTAGATCTGAACATATTTTCATGACTATTAAAAGACTGGATAATTAGCTGATTATGTTTATGTTAAAAACCAGGACTGATTCTAGTATTTATTTACCAGGTTTCTTGCCAAATATGTAGAAAAGCAGAAATATGATTACTGTCACTAATGAATTTCTTGATTTCTTGGAACTGGCTTCTTCTCTGAACAGCAGTTCATTTTCTGTGCCAGATGCAGGAGACAGGCCGCCTGTCTGCTCTCTACTTTTAAGATTATGAGTTGAACTTTCTGTTTGATGAAGGTGACCCTGAACCCGGCCTTCTGTGGGCTTCCATGGGCCAGTGAGTGTTTCTTCTTTACTCTGCTCTTTTCACTCTCCATATATTCGTACACAACTTTGCATTGAATCATTAGTTATTATTCCTCTCTCTCTTCCACAGCGTTGCCCTCTTATCATCCCCAACCTGTCGTGACAGATGGCAGGCCCTTACCCAGCCTGATTCCACCAGAGGTTTCTTTCTGTCGCCAACGCTCACGGGGGTGTCCGACTGTTGGGGTTTGCTGTAATTTAGCACTATATACATGAAACTAAGTTGAATTTTATTCTAGTGCTGCTTTCACAGCTAACACAAAGTTATTACAATTATCTATTTTTATTTCAGGTTTGAGATATGTTTTTATTTCCAATAAAATAATTCATTAAACAATTTTCAGCTGTATATATTATTTGAATGTCTGAATAGAGTGTATAGGTAATCAGTCCAACTGCACTTTTAAAATGAACATTAGCTGAAGATGGATTTTACACGTCAGTCATGGCTCCCGTATACGTACGTGTTTTGTATCTGTGAAAAAATCGGTTGCCACGGTAGCAGATACTCTTTACACACATCACAGTTTGCAACCTTTTAAATTAAAGCAGTAAAAATAACTTCACGCTCTTTTCTCTGTGTGCCACTTACTGCAGTCTGTATGTGTCTGCACAATGCCTTCTGGTCTTGCTGGTTATTCACGTGATGAAGCAGAGCAGGGAGGAGGAAGAGCGGTGTGCCTGTATACGTGAGGGGCTTTTACACAGGGAAGTCTGCTTTCTCATGGAACTGATGTTGGGCTTAACATAGAAAAGAAGAGATTTCTATGAAATCTGCAAAATTTAAGAATCACAGACTTTAGAGTTTGAATGTCAGTGAGTAAATGTGTGCACAGCCTGTCGAAATGGGTTTAAATCACCACATGTGCCAGCTTGGCAGTCTAAACCTGTACTACGCTCGTTAGGCCTCATCTACAAAATGATTAAAAACATCAAACCCAGTTTGTAAAAACTGATAACACAACAGGAGCATTGACGATGATGTTGTCTGTCTACACAACATCCGCGAAGAGCAGAGAAGCGGAGCCGTTACCAAGAAATGAAAATGAAATATGGCGATAGAATATGGGTAAAACGCACATGTGCAGAGCCTTTGTTTTCATACGAACATGGCAGAAAAACCATGGCGGCGACGGAAATGAGAAGGGCGAAAGCGGATCGTTGAATGAAACCGATGAACCAGAACTGGTTTGTAAAAATGGTTCACTGGTGTGGAACTGGTCTAGCTTTCGTCCGTCAGATACACAACAAAGCACTATTTTTGGTAGCGCATGCTAGCGGGCCGTCGTGTATTGTTTGGAAAATACGGCACACTTAAAATCAATCCTTTGATTTTTCTGAAAGTCGACAGAGCCCCTTATAATCCCGTGTGTCTTATGTATGAACTCTGGTTGTGTTTACTGACCTCGAAACTTTATGTACACGGCGCTCGAAAATCTGTCAAATGTTTCAGTACGACTTTGCTAAGCTACGAAGCTGCACCGCTTGATGGATTGTCGGAGCATTACGGCTATTGTAGGCGGAGCCTCGCGGAGTGATACGTACTATGCTTCAACATAATATTACTGTGTTGTGTGTGTATAACCTCTTTTTAAGTTCTGTGGATATTATACATGGTTATGCTGAGGATGTGTCGGCCAGTTTCCACTGGAAATGCCTTTTGGTTAAACTGTCAGCAAAGAATTTGCATTTGCACTGTTACATTTTTATAAAACTTTAATGCAACAAACAGCTGCTTGTTTAAGTGAAAATACATTGATGGGGTTTTTTTGCACTAATAAGGTTGTGGAGTTGTAAAGAATTTTGTCTCGTGTCAATTATATCGTCACTTATATCGTTAGCACAAATTTTCAAATGTATATCGTGATAAATATTTTTGGCCATATTTCCCTGCCCTAACAAACGCCTGTTCCTGTCATCACCATTCGAACCTTTAGTGGCAAAAAAGGTGTTTTGAGTCCTTCATCAAACCATCTGTTTAACAAACTGCGACACGACGAAAAGAGAACTTTGGAGCTGCTCCATCCACAGTATCTACAGTAAGACTAAGACTACATTATTAATGACCAACTGTTGACATACCATGTTTAAATTAGGCTGCTTCCTGAGGACAGCTGGTTCACTGTTCTATCACATAATACCTGCAACAAGCAGGGGTTCATCTAAAGGGGGGGTGGGGTGTCCTTGACTAGCATATGTAACATCATTTTTCAGATTTAAAGTGAAACAAAAAAAAGGTCCACAGGCCAGTAAAACTGAGCTAAAGACCTGGAGCTGTTGGGTTTCACACTGAATTATTACTACCTTTAATTATTAACATCTACAACATCACCATCATGTCTGTTTTCAGGAGCACAAAACTGCATCAAATCACAGGACAAACTGTTCTGTTGTTCTATGTTCTGTGTCAGTGCAGCCTCCACTTGCTCTTTTGAATACTTACACATACTAATTCACTCATTCACTAGTTTGACTTCACACCAAGCACACATTGCCTCAGCTTGGAGATATCAGAACTCTTTTTGCCTCTTACTTTTAATACAAACCTCCACCCAAAAAAAGACAGTGTGCAAATTATTTTATTTTATGCAAGTTTACCTCGTTTTATTTGACTTCACTGTATTTGAGATTTTTCAAATGTATTTTTACATTTAAGGAAGTCTTTTCTTAAAACCTTTTAAAAATTTGCCAAATATTCTTAGCCAGTGCAAATTAATCAGCAAAATGCAATAAATACATTATTGTAATTATGAACTAGGATAGACTGGGGTTTGCTGTCACACTTTTTACTAGGGGTGCAACGATACTCGTATCGATATTGAACCGTTCGATACAGTGCTTTCGGTTCGGTATCGAACAATGCAAAATTTTTAATTTATTTTATCAACTTTCCTTCTGACGATGCTGTCTGTGTTGAGCGCTCAGTGGATCTGCGCTCGACTACTCCGCCTAGGCTGCACTGTCGAGCGCAGATCCACTGAGCGCAGGGCAAGCTAGCAAGACAGAAGCTAAGCTAGTTGCAACATGTCAAATTGAACCTCCCCCACCCTCATTCAGATCTGGCGTTTGGAACTATTTTGGTCTTCATGTGACGTATGACCCTGAAGGTAAGCGCGTCATGGACTAAAGTAAAACAGTATGTTGGATGTGCCACGCAATGCTCAATTACATGGGTGGGAACTAGTGTGTTAGCGCAGTTAGCTCGTTAACGTGTTGGCCGTCCAGCCCCACGCACGGGGCGATCCGCGGTAGCTCGTTAACGGAGATTTGCCGTGTTGTGGCGTTAATGTCATTTCAGATTAACGCTGACAGCACTAGTGGGAACACAACGAATATGACTGCACATTTACTCCGACATCATCCTAGTGCAAAGACAAGTGGAAGCAGACAAAAACAACAAGCAGGCATGCTACAAGCTTTACCCGAGTCATTTAGACAGCCGTTAGCACAGGATTCTCCTTATGGGGACCTGATATGTTTAATGTGCTGCTGAGAATATAGCCCAGAAGAAGCGTATAGTATAGCTTTTATTTTGAAAGAGCCATTTCTCTGTAATAAACTCTCTTTTCCAAAGATGAGTGATTTCTCCATCAGATAGTTTTTTTTTTTATTACTTTTTTGTTTCAGCAACATTAAATTTAAAAACTGTACTTTTGAGTTAAAATATATATTTATAATTTTAATAAATGAAAAATTAAAAAGGCATTAACATTTTTTTTTGTATCGAAAAAATATCGAACCGAACCGTGAATTTTGTGTATCGTTGCACCCCTACTTTTTACTCTTGCATGAAACGCTTGTCATTGAAACATCTTTTAATAACCACTAATTCATTCAATTGAAGCTTCAGGTGCTGATTAAATATTGGTATCATATTCATTTTTGCAATTAACTGTAACAAAAAAGTAATCAACCATCAACTACCCTGTGACAGTTTGGGACTACCCTATATGTCCCTGTAGTTG